>NC_056456.1:43943147-44093147 GCF_018296145.1 Oncorhynchus tshawytscha | reverse complement strand
AGGCTGACTGGGGAGGTGATTATCATTTTCAAATAGGTACTTTTATTTTGAAGGCAAACCCCAAATTCCACCATTGTGCCTAATCCTTATTGTGGCTAGCTTCGCAACACCGGTCAGGTCGAGCCTCACTAGCCAGATGAAGCTAGGTGACTGCTTAACACGTTAGCTTTGGGCAGGTTAGCAAACCACATGCATAGCTGACACCTAGCCACTTAGCTAGCAGGTTAGCAAACCACATGCATAGCTGACACCTAGCTAGCAGGTTAGCAAACCACATGCATAGCTGACACCTAGCCACTTAGCTAGCAGGTTAGCAAACCACATGCATAGCTGACACCTAGCCACTTAGATGCCTCAAGGCCTCAACTGGAAGCTTCATTAAATAGTACCCACAAAACCCCAGTCTCAACGTCAACAGTGAAGAGGCGACTCCGGGATGATGGCCTTCTATGCAGAGTTCCTCTGTCCAGTGTGATCAGTTGTCCATCTTAATCTTTTCTTTTTATTGGCCAGTCTGAGATATGGCTTTTTCTTTGCAACTCTGCCTAGAAGGCCGGCATCCCTGAGTCACCTCTTCACTGTTGAGACTGGTGTTTTGTGACCGCTATGATTTCCCCCTGTAGCCAATTCAACTGCAGTAATTCCAGTAGAGATTTGGAAATTCTATTAGCAATTTGATAACTGATTTAACACTCAGGTAGATGTTTTTCCAAAGACCCCTTTTCTATATGTTAGAACAGAAATCAAATCCTTTGCTATTTCATAATTTTGTGGATGAAAAACAGTTAAAAATATGTGATACATCCCTTAAATTCAAAATAGTAATAGACTTCATTAGACATACTGAACTTCCCATGTTGATGCTCATGGGTCCTTGTGACAGACTAGGATTTGAACCCAGGTCTCCTGCATGCTAAAAACTGCTAGCCCAGTTGAGGTAAAGCCAATACCTAGGGACCAAAATCTTCAGGTTTCAGGCAAGATAATTTTCTAAACAGTCGAAACAAATCACCTGAAAAGGGAGGACCAATCCACAAGAATTATGATTAACAGAATGCGACATTTAGATCGTTTGGCCCAAAGATCTTCAGTCCTAATCCTCCACACAGCAGAGTGACACTAATACGCTGAATGACACACTGCATTAAGACTAAACAGCAATGCCACGTGGGTAAAAGTCTGTATGTTGCTGGAAGGGCATGCGGGCGCTTTTATCCTGCGCTGGCTGTCAGAGTAAAATGTCACAAACACTCCCCGTCAGACCCCTGTAGAGTGGTAGGATGGAGGCAAGAGCAAAAGCCTGATTACTGAGAGGGTAGAGAAGACGAGACGAGTGGAGGGGGAGAAGAGAAGAGGTGGAGGTTGGAGTGGGAAAGGGAGGAGGGATAACAATGAATGCTGCAGCCTCACACGGACTCACACACACTGCCCCAGCTCCCCGCTACACACACACACACACACACACACACACTGCCCCAGCTCCCCGCTACACACACACACACACACACTGCCCCAGCTCCCCGCTACACACACACACACTGCCCCAGCTCCCCGCTACACACACAGCTCCCCGCTACACACACACACACACTGCCCCAGCTCCCCGCTACACACACACACACACACTGCCCCAGCTCCCCGCTACACACACACACACACACACACACAGCTCCCCGCTACACACACACACACACACTGCCCCAGCTCCCTGCTACACACACACTGCCCCAGCACACACACACACACACACTGCCCCAGCTCCCCGCTACACACACACACACACACACACTGCCCCAGCTCCCCACTCCCACACACACTGCCCCAGCTCCCCGCTACACACACACACACACTGCCCCAGCTCCCCGCTACACACACACACACTGCCCCAGCTCCCCGCTACACACACACACACACACACACACTGCCCCAGCTCCCCGCTACACACACACACTGCCCCAGCTCCCCGCTACACACACACACACTGCCCCAGCTCCCCGCTACACACACACACTGCCCCAGCTCCCCGCTACACACACACTGCCCCAGCTCCCCGCTACACACACACACTGCCCCAGCTCCCCGCTACACACACACACACTGCCCCAGCTCCCCGCTACACACACACACACACTGCCCCAGCTCCCGCTACACACACACACACACACACACTGCCCCAGCTCCCCGCTACACACACACACACACACACACTGCCCCAGCTCCCCGCTACACACAGCACACACACACACACACACACACACTGCCCCAGCTCCCCGCTACACACACACACTGCCCCAGCTCCCCGCTACACACACACACACACTGCCCCAGCTCCCCGCTACACACACACACTGCCCCAGCTCCCCGCTACACACACACACACTGCCCCAGCTCCCCGCTACACACACACACTGCCCCAGCTCCCCGCTACACACACACACACACACACACACTGCCCCAGCTACCCACACACACACACTCCCCGCTACACACACACTGCCCCAGCTCCCCGCTACACACACACACACACACTGCCCCAGCTCCCACACACACACACACACACACACACACACACACAGAGAGAGGGAGAGAAAGAAAAGCACACACACTATACTTTAACATGTGGCCAGTAATCCACACATGTAGAGGCAGCACCGGGGAAGAGAGAAGCTACGTCCCAAATGGCGCCCTAATCCCTTTACAGAGCTCTATGGGCCCTGGTCTATAGTAGTGCACTATATAGGGAATAGGGCTCTGGTCTATAGTAGTGCACTATATAGGGAATAGGGCTCTGGTCTAAAGTAGTGCACTATATAGGGAATAGGGTTCTGGTCTAATGTAGTGCCCTATATAAGGAATAGGGCTCTGGTCTAATGTAGTGCCCTATATAAGGAATAGGGCTCTGGTCTAATGTAGTGCACTATATAGGGAATAGGGCTCTGGTCTAATGTAGTTCCCTATATTGCTCTGTGCACGCTAGTCAAGTTCTTCCACACCGATAGACAAACCATTTCTGTATGGACCTCGCTTTGTGCACATGGGCATTGTCATGCTGAAACAGGATAGGGCCTTCCCCAGACTGTTACCAAAGTTGGAATCACAGAATCATTTAGAAATTTCATTGTATGCTGTAGCGTTAAGATTTCCCTTCACTGGAACTAAGGGGCCTAGTCTGAACCATGAAAAACCTCCAGACCATTATTCCTACTTTACAGTTAGCACTATGCATTGGGGCAGGTAGCGTTTTCCTGGCACCTGCCAAACTCAGATTTGTCCATCGGACTGCCAGAGAACCCGTGTCCACTGCTCCAGAGTCCAATGGCAGCGAGCCTGACACCACTCCAGCCGACGCTTGCCATTGCGCATGGTGATCTTAGGCTCGTGTGCGGCTGCTCGACCATGGAAACCCGTTTAATGAAGCTCCTGAAGAACAGTTCTTGTTGTGCTGAAGTTGCTTCCAGAGACTGTTTGGAACTCTGTAGTGAGTGTTGCAACCGAGGACAGATCATTTTTACGCGCTACACACTTCACCACTCAGCGGTCCCGTTCTGTAAGCTTGTGTGGCCTACCACTTCTCTCCGTATTATTATTATTATTATTATTATTAGCTTCTCTCCATATTATTAGCCAACGTGCAATCATTGGAAAACAAACTGGATGATCTACGATTAAGACTATCCTACCAATGGGACATTAAAAACTGTAGTATCTTATGTTTCACCGAGATGTGGCTGAACAACGACACGGATAATATAAGAGCATCGGAGAGCACCATGCATCGGCAGGACAAAGCAGCTACGTCTGGTAAGACGAGGGGCGGTGGTGTGTGTCTATTTGTCAATAACAGCTGGGGCAAAATGCCTAATATTAAAGAAGTCTCAAGGTATTGCTCGCCTGAGGTAGAGTACCTCATGTTAAGCTGTAGACCACACCATCTATATTATTTTTCACCACAAACCGATGTTGGCACTAAGACTGCACTCATTGAGCTGTAAAAGGCCATAAGCAAACAAGAAAATGCTCATCCAGAAGCTGCACTCCTAGTGGCCGACGACTAATGCAGGCAAACTTAAATCAGTTTTACCTCATTTCTACCAGCATGTCACATGTTCAACCAGAAGAAGAAAAACTCTAGACCACCTTTACTCCACACACACAGAGATCCGTACAAAGCTCTCCCCCACCCTCCATTTAGAAAATCTGACCATAATTCTATCCTCCCGATTCCAACTAACAAGCTAAAATTAAAGCAGGAAGTACCAATGACTCGCTCAATATGGAAGTGGCCAGATGGTGCGGATGCTACACTACAGGACTGGTTTGCACAGACTGGAATATGTTCCGGGATTCTTCCGATGGCATTGAGGAGGACACCACCTCAGTCACTGGCTTCATCAATAAGTGCATCAATGATGTCATCCCCCACAGTGACCGTACATACATTTCCCAACCAGAAGCCATGGATTAAAGGCATTAATCTGGACACTTACAAGAAATATCGCTATGCCCTCAGATGAACCATCAAACAGGCAAAGTGTGAATACAGGACTAAGATTGAATCCTACGACACCGGCTCTGACGCTCGGATGTTTATTTAATCTTTATTTAACTAGGCAAGTCAGTTAAGAACAAATTCTTATTTACAATGACGGCCCAGGAACAATGGGTTAACTGCCTCGTTAGGGGCAGAACGACAGATTTTTACCTTGCCAGCTCGGGGATTATAGATCTAGCAACCTTTCGGTTACTAGCTCAACGCATTAACCACTAGGCTTCCTGCCCCCATTTGGCAGGGCTTGAAAAAAAATGTTACGGACTACCAAAGGGAAACTCGACCACGAGCTGCCCAGTGACTAAAGCTTACCAAACGAGCCAAATGCTTCATATGCTCGCTTCGAGGCAAGCAACACTGAAGCATGCATGAGAACACCAACTGTTCCGGATGACTGTATGATGACGTTCTCCGTAGCCGATGTGAACAAGACCTTAAAAAAGGGTCAACATTCACAAAAGCCACAGGGCCAGACAGATTACCAGGATGTGTACTCCAAGCATGTGCTGACCAACTGGCAAGTGTGTTCAATAACATTTTCAACCTCTCCCTGACCGAGTCCAATACCTACATGTTACAAACAGACCACCATAGTGCCTGTGCCCAAGAACACTAAGGTAACCTGCCTAAATGACTACCGACCCGCAGCACTCACATCTGTAGCAATGAAATGCTTTGAAAGGCTGGTCATGGCTCACATTAACACCATCATGCCAGAAACCCTAGACCCACTCCAATACGCATACCGCCCCAACAGATCCACAGACCAACGCAATCGCACATCACAGTGCTCTTTCCCACCTGGACAAAAGGAACACCTGTGTGAGAATGCTGTTCATTGACTACAGCCCATAGCTTAGTAATGAGCTTTATGGGAACTAAGTACCCTGGGACTAAACACCACCCTCTGCAACTGGATCCTGGACTTTCTGACAGGCCACCCCCAGGTGGCAAGTGTAGGCAACAACACATCTGCCACGCTGATCCTCAACACTGGGGCCCCTTAGGGGTGTGTGCTCAGTCTCCTCCTGTACTCCCTGTTCACCCACGACTGCATGGCCAGGCACAACTCCAACAACATAATTAAGTTTGCTGACGACAACAGTTGTAGGCCTGATCACCAACAACGATGAGACAGCCTATAGGGAGGAAGTCAGAGACCTGGCAGTGTGGTGCCAGAACCACAACCTCTCCCTCAACGTGATCAAGACAAACGAGCTGATCGTGGACTACAGGAAAAGGCGGGCCGAACATGCCCCCACTAATATCGATGGGGCTGTAGTGGAGCAGGTTGAGAGCTTCAAGTTCCTTGGTGTCCACATCACCAACAAACTATCATGGTCCAATCAGTCGTTAAGAGGGCACAACACCTTTTCCCCCTCAGGAGACTGAAAAGATTTGTCAATAGTCCTCAGATCCTCAAAAGGTTCTACAGCTGCACCATCGAGAGCATCCTGACCTGTTGCATCACCGCCTGGTATGGCAACTGCTCTGCATCTGACCGTAAGGCGCTCCAGAGGGTAGTGCGTACGGCCCAGTACATCACTGGGGCCAAGCTTCCTGCCATCCGGGACCTATATAATGTTGTGTCAGAGGAAGGCACAAAAAATTGCCAGAGACTCCAGCCACCCCAGTCATAGTATGGCAGTATGTATGGCAGTTGCCAGAGACTCCAGCCACCCAGGTCATAGTATGGCAGTGTGTATGGCAGTATGTATGGCAGTTGCCAGAGACTCCAGCAACCCCAGTCATAGACTGTTCTCTCTGCTTGGCAAGCGGCACCGGAGGACCAAAAGGCTCCTTAACAGCTTCTACCCCAAGCCATAAGACTGCTGAACAATGAATCAAAATGGCCACCGGAGTATTACATTGACCCCCCCCATTTAATTTGTACACTGCTGCTACTATCACCCCCCCCTACCTCCATGTACAAATTACCTCGACTAACCTGTTCCCCTGCACATCAACTCGGTACCAGTACCCCCCCATGCACATCAACTCGGTACCAGTACCCACCCCTGCACATCAACTCATTATTGTGTTACTTTTTCTGAAAATATTATTTGAACTCTTATTGAACTGCAGTGTTGGTTAAGGGCTTGTCAGTAAGCATTTCACTGTAAGGTCTACAACTTGTTGTATTCAGCATTTCACTGTAAGGTCTACTGCACCTGTTATATTCTGCATTTCACTGTGAGGTCTACTACACCTGTCGTATTCAGCATTTCACTGTAAATCAAATCAAATTTTATTTGTCACATACACATGGTTAGCAGATGTTAATGCGAGTGTAGCGAAATGCTTGTGCTTCTAGTTCCGACAATGCAGTAATAACCAACAAGTAATCTAACTAACAATTCCAAAACTACTGTCTTATACACAGTGTAAGGGGATAAAGAATATGTACATAAGGATATATGAATGAGTGATGGTACAGAGCAGCATAGGCAAGATACAGTAGATGATATCGAGTACAGTATATACATATGAGATGAGTATGTAAACAAAGTGGCATAGTTAAAGTGGCTAGTGATACATGTATTACATAAGGATGCAGTCGATGATATAGAGTACAGTATATACGTATGCATATGAGATGAATAATGTAGGGTAAGTAACATTATATAAGGTAGCATTGTTTAAAGTGGCTAGTGATATATTTACATCATTTCCCCTCAATTCCCATTATTAAAGTGGCTGGAGTTGAGTCAGTGTCATTGTCAGTGTGTTGGCAGCAGCCACTCAATGTTAGTGGTGGCTGTTTAACAGTCTGATGGCCTTGAGATAGAAGCTGTTTTTCAGTCTCTCGGTCCCAGCTTTGATGCACCTGTACTGACCTCGCCTTCTGGATGATAGCGGGGTGAACAGGCAGTGGCTCGGGTGGTTGATGTCCTTGATGATCTTTATGGCCTTCCTGTAACATCGGGTGGTGTAGGTGTCCTGGAGGGCAGGTAGTTTGCCCCCGGTGATGCGTTGTGCAGATCTTACTACCCTCTGGAGAGCCTTACGGTTGTGGGCGGAGCAGTTGCCGTACCAGGCAGTGATACAGCCCGCCAGGATGCTCTCGATTGTGCATCTGTAGAAGTTTGTGAGTGCTTTTGGTGACAAGCCGAATTTCTTCAGCCTCCTGAGGTTGACGAGGCGCTGCTGCGCCTTCTTCACGATGCTGTCTGTGTGAGTGGACCAATTCAGTTTGTCTGTGATGTGTATGCCGAGGAACTTAAAACTTGCTACCCTCTCCACTACTGTTCCATCGATGTGGATAGGGGGATGTTCCCTCTGCTGTTTCCTGAAGTCCACAATCATCTCCTTAGTTTTGTTGACGTTGAGTGTGAGGTTATTTTCCTGACACCACACTCCGAGGGCCCTCACCTCCTCCCTGTAGGCCGTCTCGTCGTTGTTGGTAATCAAGCCTACCACTGTTGTGTCGTCCGCAAACTTGATGATTGAGTTGGAGGCGTGCGTGGCCACGCAGTCGTGGGTGAACAGGGAGTACAGGAGAGGGCTCAGAACGCACCCTTGTGGGGCCCCAGTGTTGAGGATCAGCGGGGAGGAGATGTTGTTGCCTACCCTCACCACCTGGGGGCGGCCCGTCAGGAAGTCCAGTACCCAGTTGCACAGGGCGGGGTCAAGACCCAGGGTCTCGAGCTTGATGACGAGCTTGGAGGGTACTATGGTGTTGTAAGGTCTACTACACCAGTTGTATTCAGCATTTCACTGTCAGGTCTACTACACCTGTTGTATTCGGCGCAGGTGACTAATAAAGTTTGAATTTATACTGCTGAGACAGAGACAGACAGAGAGAGAGAAAGAGAAACACAGAGAGAGAGAGAGAAACAGAGAGAGAAACACAGAGAGAGAGAGAAACAGAGAGAGAGAGAGAGAAACAGAGAGAGAGAGAGAGAGAAAGAGAGAGAGAGAGAGAGAGAGAAGAGAGAGAGAGAGAGAGAGAAACAGAGAGAGAGAGAGAGAAACAGAGAGAGAAAGAGAGAGAGAGAGAGAGAGAGAAACAGAAAGAAACAGAAAGAAACAGAGATAAACAGAGAGAGAGAGAGAGAGAAACAGAGAGAGAGAGAGAGAAACAGAGAGAGAGAGAGAGAAAGAGAGAGAGAGAGAGAGAAACAGAGAGAGAGAGAGAGAAACAGAGAGAGAGAGAGAGAAACAGAGAGAGAGAGAGAGAAACAGAGAGAAAGAGAGAGAAACAGAGAGAGAGAGAGAGAAACAGAGAGAGAGAAGCAGAAAGAAACAGAAAGAAACAGAGAGAAACAGAGAGAGAGAAACAGAGAGAGAACAGAGAGAGAAGAGAGAAACAGAGAGAGAGAGAGAAACAGAGAGAAAACAGAGAGAAACACAGAGAGAGAAGAGAGAGAGAGAAACAGAGAGAAACAGAGAGAAAGAAACACAGAGAGAGAAACACAGAGAGAGAGAGAAACAGAGAGAAACAGAGAGAGAGAAACACAGAGAGAGAAACACAGAGAGAGAAACACAGAGAGAGAGAAACAGAGAGAGAGAGAGAAACAGAGAGAGAAACAGAGAGAGAGAGAGAGAGAGAGAGAGAGAGAGAGAGAAACAGAGAGAGAGAGAGAGAGAAAGAAACAGAGAGAGAGAAACAGAGAGAGAAAAAAATTAACAAGGATGAAGGGAGAGAGCCATGAGAGAGAGTGTTAAACAAAACCAAGACTAACATATTCTGCTGTTGGCTTGACTAACATGCGGCTGTGTAATCTGTAGGCCTCCCCCCTACCACCGCGTCTCTCTCTGAACACACATTGAAGCCTCACAGTTATTGAGATGGGGGAGCTAAAGCCAACTGCAGGGCAGATAGTACCGACACTTCATATCATAACACTTTCAGTTTCACAGCCTCATTCACACCCTGCTGCATTGAGCCAAATACATTCTCTCTCTGAGTGATATGTCTGTGTGGTTGGACCTGAAGGCCTCACAAGGAAAGTAAAAGACAAGGAAAGGACATTTCTCCAGTCCCAACAAGAAGAAAAAAGGCAAGTTTAGGTTTATAATTAGGGCTAGGGGAAGAAGAAAAAAAGATTTTGAATAGGAATCAATTGTTTGGTGCCGTGTAACCCCCCCCAGAGCCTGGTTAATCTAATTCTCCTTTCTAGGTTTCTTCCCTGGTTCCTCTCTAGGTTCCTGGTTCCTGCCTTTCTAGGGAGTTTATCCTAGCCACCCCTCATAGCCTGGTTCCTCTCTAGGTTTCTTCCTAGGTTCCTGCCTTTCTAGGGAGTTTATCCTAGCCACCCCTCATAGCCTGGTTCCTCTCTAGGTTTCTTCCTAGGTTCCTGCCTTTCTAGGGGAGTTTTTCCTAGCCACCGTGCTGCTACACCTGCATTGCTTGCTGTTAGGGGTTTTAGGCTGGGTTTCTGTACAGCACTTTGAGACATCAGCTGATGTAAGAAGGGCTTTATAAATACATTTGATGCCCACAAGGATAGTAAAACAAAATGTGTGTGTCAAAAGTAGTCTTAACTGCTGGGACTGATGTTATGTAATACTTTCAAACAACTGTTCAAATCATAAACGACCCTGGAGATCAGACAATTCCTCTCGTTCGGTTGTACAGTCGTTGAGGTTGTGTACAGTCGTTGAGGTTTTGTCTCTCAGTTCATTAGGATTAAGATCGGTGTCAGTCGACTAGTTCGGTGCTCTGAGTAGTGTGTGAAATAGGCTATACAAAACCGTCTGCTATTCAGCGTCTTAGTTCATACTAACTGTTAATGTTGTTGTTGGACAAATGTGCATAATAATCTAATAAAAGGCTTAGATTAGAATATGGCCATCAAAAAGTATAAAATTTGCATTAGGCTAACTGACCTGTGTACGAGAAACAGTAAAAATAGAAATCTGATTTTTTTTAAATGGGGGGGGCTTCCCCCTAAGGAGACACAATGCATGGAGTTAAAAATAAAAAAAATTAAAAAGAGGAACGTGTAGGTTTGTCTTTGAATCAGTATGAGTAAAGTTACTGGAGATTCTTGTCCTGCGTGCCTAGTAGTAACACAAGTACCTATCACAGGAAATGACTGCTTGGTGTGTTCCGTCGTCACAGTGAGACAAACAGCATGACTATACTACTACATCATGAAGTCATAAAAACGAGCCCAAATGACACAAACGTGGTCTGAAACAAACAGTCAGTTGGCCCGGGAGTTTCACATAGAAATATATCATGTAGAACATATGATTATTCTGAAGGTTCATAGAAATATATCATGTAGAACATATGATTATTCTGAAGGTTCATAGAAATATATCATGTAGAACAGATGATTCTTCTTGCATAGACAGCTGGCATGTTTGGAGGCTTGTTCAGACAAATTAAACAAGGGCCTTGCATAGTCAGAAATACATGATGTAACCTTGACGGTTCAGATAGAAATACATGATATAGATTGAGGAACACGTGATTCTTCGTAGCCACAACTGTATATGTAACTGAGATCCTTTAGAGTCACGCTTTCATGGTGAGGTAAAAACCAACGTCACCCTCGGCCCAAAATGAGAATTCCCACTTGATCTAAAACAAAAATGGTGAAGACATTGGTTTCCTAAAAAGCGAGAAGTCTGTGGTACGAAGCCGACCAGTTAGGCCTTACATATACAGTTTGGCTACGAAGAATCACGTGTTCCTCAATCAATATACATATCTGTGTACAAGTAGGTACTGAGTGTTCTGTACATACCTAAACTAAACACAAGCCAAGGCTATGGGACACTGGGGAGAGGGTTCTAGACTTAACATTTATTCATTCAGTCAGTGATTTTACATCACAACAATTCTTTCTTTCTGTGGAATCAAGCAATATAAATATATTTTAAAATCTTAGTCATTCACAGCGGTTTATTTTTTTAAAAGTGTAATGACAACAGAGATGGTATTTGACTGTTAAAACACAGTTCCAGAATTGGTGTCATTTAAAAATATATATATATTGTTTCCCAACAAAGAGATTAATTTGCCTGTATCTTTATTAGAGGTCGACCGATTGATCGGAATGGAGATTAATTAAGGCCGATTTCAAGTTTTTCATAACAAAATCGGGAATTTGGTATTTTTGGACATCGATTTGGCCGATTTAAAAATGTTTTTTTTACCACACCTTTATTTAACTAGGCAAGTCAGTTAAGAACAAATTCTTATTTTCAATGACGGCCAAGGAACAGTGGTTAACTGCAGTGGTTGCACTCCATGAGGAGACTGACCTATAATAACTACAACCTAAAACTTATTACCTGGGAATATTGAAGACTCATGTTAAAAGGAATCACCAGCTATATGTTCTCATGTTCTGCGCAAGGAACTGAAACGTTAGCTTTCTTACATGGCACATATTGCACTTTTACTTTCTTCTCCAACACTTTGTTTTTGCATTATTTAAACCAAATTGAACATGTTATATTATTTATTTGAGGCCAAATTTATTTCATTGATGTTTTATATTAAGTTACAATAAGTGTTCCTTCAGTATTGTTGTAATTGTCATTATTACAAATAAATAAATAGTTGGCCGATTAATCGGTATCAGATTTTTTTGGTCTTCCAATAAATCGGTATCGGCGTTGAAAAATCAATCGGTCGACCTCTAATCTTTATATGCACTAATATCATTAGGCTAATTTATTTGGGGCTAATATCTACCCAAGTAAGTGGAAACTCAAAACACAGCTAGATCACCAACTGTAAATATACTACCCACTGCTAGTAGCCATTTACTAAAAACAGTCCATGTAAGCCCGCTGTCCAATGAGGCCTCTGCAATCGGTATGGCCAATGTGCATAATCATTGTGTGCCAAGTATCTCAAAGCCATATCAAATATACCCACAGAAAGTGGAGAACCTCCTCTCGTCAACCGTGACAACGTGACAGCTGGGTTTTGCCAACAATTGGATTTTATGATGTTATATGACTGTGTAGATTGTGCAGCTCACAGCAATGCAACCCAATTGAAATTTACTCGCACAGGGGGGTCATGAATGTAGGATGTGGGCGTAATAAGGGTTTTAAATACAGTAGCAGAGACAGTGAAAATAGCTGAAAACAGTTCAAATGGGAAGCTGAGAAAACGCCTCTCCCACGGGAAGGAAAGACCTCAGACAAATTGCGCAGGGAGGGGACAATTGGCAGGAAAACGCAGTACAAAAAGGACACATTGCTATGCCTAGTTATTTTTAAATCAAGTTGCAGAATGATTTTCCAATTGGTAGGGCTATACTTCTCCTCCGTAAAAATACTAAAATAGTTATATTAGCATAGCTTTTAGAAACAGTTACACAACGGGTGGGTATAATCTTGAATGCTGATTGGTTAAAACCGCATTCCAGCCGGTGTCTATTCCACAAGTTACCACCAGCTAAATCCATGACGTTAAAATGCCTATGTACTCTGTTCCATCTGACTGTGCAATCCACTGTCTCATCAGCCCAGCCAGACAATTTATAAACTTGATCTCTGCTATGAAACACATAATCTAAATCAGAATAAAACAATGCCAGCCTCAGCAACTACGGCAGAGCCAGCCTCAGCAACTACGGCAGAGCCAGCCTCAGCAACTACGGCAGAGCCAGCCTCAGCAACTACGGCAGAGCCAGCCTCAGCAACTACGGCAGAGCCAGCCTCAGCAACTACGGCAGAGCCAGCCTTAGTTAAATATGAATAAAACGATAGCGGACTCGGTGGGAAAGAAAGGAAAGAAAAGCACGTCGTCACCTGTTTGGCAGTTCTTCAGCTTCACGCTAAATGATCAAGGTGAGCCAGAAGACCTGACCAAAGTCACTTGGAGAATATGGAAACAGATTACTAAGGCAAAGGATGGCCAAACTACAAATCTCAGTCAACATTTACTAGTTTATCATTCTGCGGAGTTTGCTACTCTGGGGCAGAAAAGGTGGACATGCTGCTGTTCCTTGCCAGAAACCTTTAGGTAGGCCTAAGACATGGTAACAAACAACTAGACCTACCACTCGTGGTGCTAGACTTGTGGTAGTGGACTGGACCCCACCACTCTAGTGGTCCATCAATGTACGCACTTACTTGACAAAAACAATGTAGTGTTTACATTAGGTAGGTTAGTTCAAAACAAGTATTTACCATAGTTAGGTTTTACCATATACTGAGATCAAACTACCAATAGATGCCTCTGTATGTAAACAGATAAAAGGGGGGGACCCTGAGGAGGCCACCATCTTGTTTACATCAAACTACCAATGGATGTCTGCCTATTGGGGCTGACCCCATTTAGTCAACTGGTAGATTCCTTGGCTGGCAAAGATTTTTTTTATCGAGCAGTAACAAAAAAATAAAGGGAACACTAAAATAACACATCCTAGATCTGAATGAATGAAATATTCTTATTAAATACTTTTTTCTTTACATAGTTGAATGTGCTGACAACAAAAATCACGCAAAAATTATCAATGGAAATCAAATTTATCAACCCATGGAGGGTCTGGATTTAGAGTCATACTCAAAATTAAAGTGGAAAACCACACTACAGGCTGATCCAACTTTGATGTAATGTCCTTAAAACAAGTCAAAATGAGGCTCAGTAGTGTGTGTGGCCTCCACGTGCCTGTATGACCTCCCTACAACGCCTGGGCATGCTCCTGATGAGGTGGCGGATGGTCTCCTGAGGGATCTCCTCCCAGACCTGGACTAAAGCATCTGCCAACTCCTGGACAGTCTGTGATGCAATGTGGCATTGGTGGATGGATGCGAGACATGAGTATTTATGCTGCAGTAGTTTATGTGTCGGGGGGCTGGGGTCAGTTTGTTATATCTGGAGTACTTCTCCTGTCCTATTCGGTGTCCTGTGTGAATCTAAGTGTGCGTTCTCTAATTCTCTCCTTCTCTCTTTCTTTCTCTCTCTCGGAGGACCTGAGCCCTAGGACCTGAGCTCCAGGACTACCTGACATGATGACTCCTTGCTGTCCCCAGTCCACCTGGCCATGCTGCTGCTCCAGTTTCAACTTCCACCTGACTGTGCTGCTGCTCCAGTTTCAACTGTTCTGCCTTATTATTATTATTATTCGACCATGCTGGTCATTTATGAACATTTGAACATCTTGGCCATGTTCTGTTATAATCTCCACCCGGCACAGCCAGAAGAGGACTGGCCACCCCACATAGGAAGAAACCTCTCTAGGAACCAGGCTAGGTTTTGGCCTTTCTAGGGAGTTTTTCCTAGCCACCGTGCTTCTACACCTGCATTGCTTGCTGTTTGGGGTTTTAGGCTGGGTTTCTGTACAGCACTTTGAGATATCAGCTGATGTACGAAGGGCTATATAAATAAATTTGATTTGATGTCCCAGATGTGCTCAATTGGATTCAGGTCTGGGGAACGGGCGGGCCAGTCCATAGCATCAATGCCTTCCTCTTGCAGGAACTGCTGACACACTCCAGCCACATGAGGTCTAGCATTGTCTTGCATTAGGAGGAACCCAGGGCCAACCGCACCAGCATATGGTCTCACAAGGGGTCTCATCTCGGTACCTAATGGCAGTCAGGCGAACTCTGGTGAGCACATGGAGGGCTGTGCGGCCCCCCAAAGAAATGCCACCCCACACCATGACTGACCCACCGCCAAACCGGTCATGCTGGAGGATGTTGCAGGCAGCAGAACGTTCTCCAAGGAATCTCCAGACTGTCACATGTGCTCAGTGTGAACCTGCTTTCATCTGTGAAGAGCACAGGGCGCCAGTGGCGAATTTGCCAATCTTGGTGTTCTCTGGCAAATGCCAAACGTCCAATGGTGTTGGGCTGTAAGCACAACTCCCACCTGTGGATGTCGGGCCCTCATACCACCCTCATGGAGGCTGTTTCTGACCGTTTGAGCAGACACATGCACATTTGTGGCCTGCTGGAGGTCATTTTGCAGGGCTCTGGCAGTGCTCCTCCTTGCACAAAGGCGGAGGTAGCGGTCCTGCTGCTGGGTTGTTGCCCTCCTACAGCCTCCTCCACATCTCCTGATGTACTGGCCTGTCTCCTGGTAGCGCCTCCATGCTCTGGACACTACGCTGACAGACACAGCAAACCTTCTTGCCACAGCTCGCATTGATGTGCCATCCTGGATAAGCTGCACTACCTGAGCAACTTGTGTGGGTTGTAGACTCCGTCTCATGCTACCACTAGAGTGAAAGCACTGCCAGCATTCAAAAGTGACCAAAACATCAGCCAGGAAGCATAGGAACTGAGAAGTGCTCTGTGGTTACCACCTGCAGAACCACTCTTATTGGGGGTGTCTTGCTAATTGCCTATAATTTCCACCTGTTGTCTATTCCATTTGCACAACAGCATGTGAATTTTTTTTTTTGAGCAGTGTATATAAAAATTGTATAAAAAAAATACAAATGTATGGCACACGAGACAGCAGTCTGATTCAGTCTGAATGGCAAACCTGTATCAACAGTAGTACATTTACTGTTGATTCGAAATTATCGGAATTTACTATGTTTGTTTGGCTACAGTAAGTTCTGTTAAATCCATTCAATATAGCCATATTACCGTCTTAACGTTGTCGTTGTAAAAGTGGACATGTTTGCAGAGCGCACAACCTAGACGCACAACCTTTTAGTTATTGACAAATTATTCATTATTTTGTTTGCTCTGGTCAAATCTTTGAGTAAGAGCACAAACCTGATTACGCATAGAAGTAGACCTAGTCTATCTGGCCTGCCTGCAAATGTAGGCCTATAAATGTGTCCCTCTGGGGATATGATACCATTTCTGATGGTCTTAACTCACCATTTAAAATGTGGAGCTTCTCAAAAGTAATAACTTCCTTCACCTCAAAACAGCAAGTGAACAAAAATCTGTTTCCGCATCTATTGAGAATGACAATAGTTCCTCAACGTAGCCAATTGGAAAAATCTTTTCAGCCCTCTCCCTTTCGATGACCACTCAGCACGAAGGGGGGGGATGATGCTCTGAAACATCATAAAAACAGGTCTGATTACTTATCCCTTGCGCAAATAGTCTACAGCTGTGTCTGTCCAGAGCTCACTGGTACAGGAAACACGGAGGCCCCAGACTATTCAATACATTGTTGCAAGTATGCTAACGTGAGCTCTGGGCGAGACCAAGTTTAATAGTGTTTTTGACATACAGTCAATGATACAGTAGAAAAATAAGTCTACATACAATGTGAGCAAATGAGGTGCGATAAGGGAGGTAAAGGCAAAAAAAGGCCATGGTGGCGAAGTAAATACAATATAGCAAGTAAAACACTGGAATGGTAGATTCGCAGTGGAAAAATTTGCAAAGTAGAAATAGAAATAGAAAATAATGGGGTGCAAAGGAGCAAAATAAATAAATACAGTAGGGGAAGAGGTAGTTGTTTGGGCTAAATTATAAATGAGCTATGTACAGGTGCAGTAATCTATGAGCTGGTGCTTAAACAAACTCTTATTTACAATGACTGCCTACCCCAGGTGAAAACACAGACGACGCTGAGCCAATAGTACACCACCCTTTGGGACTCCCAATCGCAGGTTGGTAGTGATGCCTCTAGCACTGAGATGCAGTGCCTTTAGATAGGGGCGCCACTCTTGAATCATAACATCCTATCCTTTGTGAACTCACCCCAACATGCAAACACATTTCTATGTAGTAAAAAATAAAAAAATAAAAAAGGAAGGAAGAGAAGTGTTTTTGATGACATCATCAGTGTGCATCGTGTGATTTTAACTATTCATGAGTAGGCATCATCTACTAATTGGTTGAGGAGGTCATTGGAAACACTGAGATAAATATGAAGTAGAACATTTTAGAAATGCCCCTTTAATTTATTTATTTTTAAAGTCAGTTTTACTGATAGAGGAATTAATACTAAATGACAAAGAAATTAATCCAAATAAGGCATAACAGGGCATTATACTCATTGTGAGAGTCCAAGATGAATGGCAAGTAATTGCCATTGCTCACTGGTTGTTACTGAAACCGATGTAAGTTTAGATTAACAGATAATCTATTTTTAGTTGGGGTTTTTTGCACGGACTGCGTCTCAATTTACCACATCTGCAAATATCGCCGTTCTGCATGTGCAGTGAGATGTGGCAGAGCTAGAGTGGTGTTTTGCCATGAGACACCACAAAAAAAAATATATTTTCTACTTGAGATTCTTCAAAAGTAGCCGCCCCTTTGCCTTGATGACAGCTTTGAACAGTCTCTGCATTCTCTCAACCAGCTTCATGAGAAATGCTTATCCAACAGTCTTGAAGGAGTTCCCACATATGCTGAGCACTTGTTGGCTGCTTTTCCTTTATTTTGGTTACTACATGATTTCATAAGTTGATCAATATTATTCTACAATGTAGAAAATAGTCATCTTTTTTTTTTAAACCCTTGGATGAGTAGGTATCCAAACATTTGATTGGTACTGTATATGTAGGCTGTTTTGCCCACAAGCCTCACAAGACTCGTCTGAAGGTCCCCGGTAAAAAAAAATAAGTATACAGTGTGTTCAGAAAGTATTCAGACCACTTGACTTTTTCCACATTTTGTTACGTTACAGCCTTATCCTAAAATGGACGAAAAAAAAAATCCTCAATTTACACACAACACACTATAATTCATCAAAAAAAAACAGAAATACTTTATTTCCAAATTGAGCTCAGGTGCATCCTGTTTCCATTGATCATCCTTGAGATGTTTCTACAACTTGATTGGAGTCCACCTGTGGTAAATTCAATTGATAGGACATGATTTGGAAAGGCACAAACCTGTCATATATAAGGTCCCACAGTTGACGGTGCATGTCAGAACAAAAAACCAAGCCATGAGGTCGAAGGAGTTGTCCGTAGAGCTCCGAGACAGGATTGTGTCGAGGCACAGATCTGGGGAATGGTACCAAAAGATTATTCTTAAATGGAAGAATTTTGGAACCACCAAGAATCTTCCTAGAGCTGGCCAAACTGAGCAATCAGGGGAAAAGGGCCTTGGTCAGGTAGGTGACCAAGAACCTGATGGTCACTCTGACAGAGCTCCAGAGTTCCTCTGTGGAGATGGGAGAACCTTCCAAAAGGACAACAATCTCTGCAGCACTCCACCAATCAGGCCTTTATGGTAGAGTGGCCAGCTGGATGCCACTCTTTAGTAAAAGGCACATGACAGCCCGCTTGGAGTTTGCCAAAAGGCACCTAAAGGACTCTCAAACCATGAGAAACAAGATTCTCTGGTCTGATGAAACCAAGATTGAACTCTTTGGCCTGAATGAATCCCTACAGCGAAGCATGGCGGTGGCAGCATCATGCTGTGGGGATGTTTTTTAGCGGCAGGGACTGGGAGACGAGTCAGGATCGAGGGAAAAATGAACTGAGCAAAGTACAGAGACAGATCCTTGATAAAAACCTGCTCCAGAGCACTTAGGACATCAGACTGGGGTAAAGATTCACCTTCCAACAGGACCACAACGATTTGTTTAAAAAAAATGTTTTTGCTTTTGTCATTATGGGGTATAGTGTGTAGATTGAGGGGGATTTATCCATTTTTAGAATAAGGCTGTAACATAAAAGGTGGAAAAAGTCTAGGGGTCTGAATACTTTCCGAATGCACTGTGTTGACAGTCATTAAATCCACAAGTAATTGTGCATGCTGAACAACAAATGAATTAGTGGGCGATGGTGATTTCCGATAAAAAGTGAGGGGAGAAAAAGCACACACTGCCGCCGCCCCCCCCTTATCTGATAGTGGGTGGTAGATGCCTAGTTTCCCTTCTGACTCAGCTCAGGTGCCAACATAGACATCATTTACAAACACACAGAGAAAAGTCAGCTCAGGTGCCAACATAGACATCATTTACAAACAAACACACAGAGAAAAGACAGATCCAGATCAGAGAAGCTCAGACGGATCCAGATCAGAGAAGCTCAGACGGATCCAGATCAGAGAAGCTCAGACGGATCCAGATCAGAGAAGCTCAGACGGATCCAGATCAGAGAAGCTCAGACGGATCCAGATCAGAGAAGCTCAGACGGATCCAGATCAGAGAAGCTCAGACGGATCCAGATCAGAGAAGCTCAGACGGATCCAGATCAGAGAAGCTCAGACGGATCCAGATCAGAGAAGCTCAGACGGATCCAGATCAGAGAAGCTCAGACGGATCCAGATCAGAGAAGCTCAGACAGATCCAGATCAGAGAAGCTCAGACAGATCCAGATAAGCCACTAAGCTTCATCGGAAGCAGACTTTAAATTTAGAATGGATAATGAATGCGTTTACACAAACGTTATGTTATCAAGTCATTCCTCTATTCAAGCCCGAAACATTTCAAACTAAAAACGTATCATTCCTGTATCTTGATACGTATCGTCTTGAAAAGGGAAAGATGCACATCTCTACTAAAAATGTAAATAACGGCAGGGTAAAGTGACTAGGCATCAGGATAGATAATCATAAGAGAAGAGAGTAGCAACCGCATACGAGAGCGGCGAGGGTATTGTGTCGGTATGCGCGTGCATGTGAATTAGGGTCGGGACGATACCAGTATCGCACTATTTGTTTGTATCGTGACAGGGAAACAAAAACACAAAAAAGGGGATTTAACTTCTTAAGGAAAACAACATGGATGTTGGAAACAAACGTCATTGTGATTTATTTTATATTTTACATTCAGGAACAGAGTGAAATCTGCTTTGTGTTATCATTTTTTTTTGGGGGGGGGGGTATTGCGATACTGATATCATACCAGCCCTAAATGTGTGTATTTTTTTTGTCAGTGTCATGCATACAATAATGTGATTATTGTGGAAAGTGAGATTAGGAGTGGCAGGAAGCCTAGTGGTTAGAGCTTTTGGCCAGTAACCGAAAGGTTGTTAGATCGAATCCCCGAGCTGAGAAGGTCAAAATCTGTCATTCTGCTCCTGAACAAGGCAGCTAACCCACTGTTCCAAGGCTGTCATTGTAACTAAGAATGTGTTCTTAACTGACTTGCCTAGTTAAATAAAGATGACATTTTTTTTTACAAGTTTGATTAAAACTTTTACATGCTTTGGATGAAGACCGATTTCCCTAATAATCCTGTTTTCATGGACACATCTGAAATCAGGCAACCTTGACGGCACCGATAAATGCAGAAAATCAAAACAAACATTCTAGCACATCAAACATATTATTTTTGGGAAGCATATTTGATTCTGAGTTTGGACATATAAAGTACATGTGAAAACTACTTCTAAAAGAAGCATATATTCAGCTGTTCCAAGTACAACTCACTCGCCAAGCGTGCTTGGCTGGTGTATGGGCAAATCAAATGCACCGCTGGAACGCCGATTAAGGTATTTACATGTCCTAATAATTTGAAAGATTACTCAGAAAACCAGGTGTTTTTAAACGGCATATGCTTACCTCCGATTATGACCTTACGCCAATTAAGATAAGCGGAGTACGGTGTTCACATAACTACTGCATAGACTGACATAATAAGTTCAATATGCAAAATGTACTCTGTGATAGTGAGTTTTAAGTACTTGGTACTACAGTAACACAAATGAGGAACATGATGTGACAACAAAATACAATTTTAGTGTAGTGATGATCAAAGTTAAACAGACATTCAAACCAGAATTCTGTCATCGAGCTAAATAACAATTCAGGGTGGTATCAAAGGCCCATTTTTAAAGTATATAGGAAAATATATAGGACTAGTATTTTGGGGGAGAGGGTTTGTTTTCAACATGTTAAGTGTTTAAGACAAACCCTAGGGTTAGTCACTATGCATTCTGTAATTAACTTCTTTATTGCACACACATTACTATGATTTTGATTATTTAGGGTGGAAGGCGTACAGCTATATTTTGTAGTAGGAAAAAGGGGAAAACTATTTAGATAAGCGGAGCCCTACTTGCAACTAAATTCAGATTCAGTGTCATTATCATTGCTGCCTCACTGAAGACAATAGCTGGATATCAATTTCAACCTGTATTGCTCTGATATTAGGCTATACAAAATACTGCAACAGCATGGGAGGGTAGAAATGACATCACCCTTGATTTGATATTTCATCATACTTCATGGAGACAGTTCATTCTGCACCCATTGTGGCTATAATACAATGTATTTATTATGTTATTGTCATGAACGAGAGACGTGAAGTATTATTCAGCTCGCACTGGTGGCTTGGTTTTTGTATAGGATCTGAGTGATACGTCCTTTAGACAAAAGGTTTCCAGAGCGAAGGACGGTCACACCAGACAGACAGACAGGCGGTTCAACCAACACACACCCCCCCCCAAAAAAATGCTTGACTCGCTGCTGTACCTTGGCTGTACTGTTGTCAGATTTACAAATAGCAAATAATTATCATTGTTATTATTATGTGCATTTTTGTTTTACAGATCCAACGTGGCAAATATTCAGACGTTTTAAACGTATATGGACATAAATGGACGCGAATACAGTTAGCTTGCTAGCTAGTTAGCCCGGGTTAACGTGGATGGTGTTTAGAGAATAGCGTACTTACGCTACGTTCGGCGCTGGAACGCCTGTAATGAGGGCTACAGTAGTTACGTTGACGTTAGCTATTCCTTCTGGAGACTACGTAGACTACGTTACATAAAATGTGTCGAATTTGCTACCTGGCAAAAGTCTCGGTCAATTTACTGTGTAACCATAGTCTGTTGCAGGGGGGAAAATACTTTAAAGATATATATTTTTTTTTTAATCGTTCAATGTGTAAGTTACATGGAGTAAAAATAAATAAAAATAATCATCTCGTGTAGACAAAAGCCCGCTGAGGCGAATACCTTACAGGCTAGCTGAAGCTAACTAGTTAGCCACCAGTTGTCACCCAGCTTTTCCCTTCGACACACAGCAACACACAGCTATAATTATTCATATTATTAGCATAAAAGCAACTTTGACACATAAGTAAAACACCTGTTACTTAAATGCGTCCATAAAAAAAAAGTAGGTGACATACAAGTCCAAAAATAACAATAAAAGTTGTGGCCATAGCTAACGTCAAAGTTGATTAGCTTGCGAGCTGGGGTTTTACCTATGATCATGAGCAATCAAATCTAAATAAATATGAACATTTAACTTTCTGCTTACCTTTTCAATACCCATCAGGTTCTGCCTGTTCATTCAGATCGTGAAGATAAAACTACGTAGCTTGTAAAACAGTAATTTCCCAAAATATTGAACAGTAGCTAGACTACGGGCTATGTGTGACGTCCAGTTTATTGCTGGGTTTGAAAACATCCCCGTCCGTCCTTCGTCTTCAAGAAGAAACTCCCCCCAGCAAATCATGCAAACGTCGCTCCCATTGGCGGAGAACAGTCATATTGGTCACGTGAGTCCTGACAAAAAAAAAAAAACATTTTTAAGGGTCTAAGTCTGCTGGATAATGGGTATGTCAAGCTATTTACCACATTTTAAATATTTCCCGGAACTGATAGAAATGGCTTCGATATAATAATAAAATAAACATCTTCGTTAGGTTAGTATGTACATTTTAAAGTCGTGTTTTATTGCGTGTATAGATACCGAATGGTGAGTATTTTGTAAGTCAACTTTTGGGGTGCATCGGAGAGGGAGAGGTGGGTGACGCTGGGCGCGTCATCCTTTCCGCTCCGCTCTGCGGCTTTAGGGAATGTTTTTCGAACATGTCGAATGAAGACATAACAGAGAGGTAAAATCTGACTATGTGCATTCAATTGTCATTTATATGAATGCATAGACACTGTATTCTAGTTCCGTCGATGTGTTGCATCATTCCTGCCGCTCTGTCTATATCGAATTGTTGTGGCGCAGTGATATTTGCATTATATGGGTATTAAAGCGCATGCGCGATTGGGAGAACACTATGAAAGATTGTTTATTATATTGACAAGAGATTCGAGTGCCCGCTCGAACAATAGAAATACATGTCCTCAAAGATGGAAGGCATGAGGAGAGGGCGAGATCAGGTGGGACCATTCTAGCCAATGAGAGGGTAGATACGCGTGTATATACAGGCCATAGAGATAGATATAGGACTCAGCTTTATCTGTGTCATTATAGCGTCCGTGACGCTGTTTCATTGAAAGCCATCTCCATTTTCTTCCTCTTCTTCATTGGCTGATAATTCTCAACTCATAGGTATCCCCATCCATTTGACACATTTAAAATTGTGGAAGGCCTCAATTGCAATGTCCATGCAAACAAACGTCATTACCATCACGATAAACTTAAACGGGAGGAGGCAAGTCATAATACAATTGGCTTAGTTGCCAATTTATTATTTAACATTACTATTACAATAGTACCCCCTTATCGGAATGGGTAACTGTTTACAAGTTGCTAGCTATCCCAAATGCATGACATCCGTCATAACGGTGCGGCAGGGTAGCCTAGTGGTTAGAGTGTTGGACTAGTAACCGGAAGGTTGAAAGTTCAAATCCCCGAGCAGACAAGGTACACATCTGTCTTTCTGCCCCTGACCAGGCAGTTAACAGGCCGTCATTGTAAATAAGAATGTGTTCTTAACTGACTTGCCTAGTAAAATAAAAAAAATAACGTAACAGAGAGCTTATGGGTAAAGCCTCGTTCACATTACACGAGTCCCACCGTTACTACAGATGTCATGTATTTCAATGGGGACGTCCACAACGGCGTGGAATCGTAACACACTGTGCTGCCATCCTGTTAGAAGGTAACAGATTATTTTATTACAATGGTTAAATTGGATTTTCAATGTGTTCAATGGTGTTATTTGCCCCCTAGTGGATGTTTCTGGTACTTAGAAAGACGACGCAAACAGGAAGTAGAGAATTTGTTCCGCACACATAGAAGCAGCTACAAACAACGCTACGGTGCAGGTCTTTCAATGTAGTTATTTCTTGTCACGCTACAGCCTTGGAAAATATTGGTTTGTAAGTTCAATTCAAGCATTTAGCTAATGATGATAATCTTGTTATTGATAGAGTTGCTTCCAAGCCTCTCTGCTGTATATAGCCTCTCTGCTGTATAAAGCCTCTCTACTGTATATAGCCTCTCTACTGTATATAGCCTCTCTGCTGTATAAAGCCTCTCTGTTGTATAAAGCCTCTCTACTGTATATAGCCTCTCTACTGTATATAGCCTCTCTACTGTATATAGCCTCTCTACTGTATATAGCCTCTCTACTGTATATAGCCTCTCTACTGTATATAGCCTCTCCTGTATATAGCCTCTACTGTATATAGCCTCTCTATTGTATGTAGCCTCACTACTGTATAAAGCCTCGCTACTGTATATAGCTTCACTACTGTATATAGCCTCTCTACTGTATATAGCCTCTGTTTATAGCCTCTACTGTATATAGCCTCTACTGTATATGGCCTTGCTACTGCATATAGCCTCTCTACTGTATATAGCCTCTCTACTGTATATAGCATCTCTACTGTATATAGCATCTCTACTGTATATAGCCTCTCTACTGTATATAGCTTCTCTACTGTATATAGCCTCTCTACTGTATATAGCTTCACTACTGTATATAGCCTCTCTACTGTATATAGCCTCTCTGTTTATAGCCTCTACTGTATATGGCCTTGCTACTGCATATAGCCTCTCTACTGTATATAGCCTCTCTACTGTATATAGCATCTCTACTGTATATAGCCTCTACTGTATATAGCCTCTCTACTGTATATAGACTCTCTACTGTATATAGCCTCTCTACTGTATATAGCATCTCTACTGTATATAGCCTCTCTACTGTATATAGCCTCTCTACTGTATATAGCCTCTCTACTGTATATAGACTCTCTACTGTATATAGCCTCTCTACTGTATATAGCCTCTCTACTGTATATAGCCTCTCTACTGTATATAGCCTCTCTACTGTATATAGCCTCTCTACTGTATATAGCCTCTCTACTGTATATAGCCTCTCTACTGTATATAGCCTCTCTACTGTATATAGCCTCTCTACTGTATATAGCCTCTCTACTGTATATAGCCTCTCTACTGTATATAGACTCTCTACTGTATATAGCCTCTCTACTGTATATAGCCTCTCTACTGTATATAGCCTCTCTACTGTATATAGCATCTCTACTGTATATAGCCTCTCTACTGTATATAGCCTCTCTACTGTATATAGCCTCTCTACTGTATATCTGTAACTTGTTCTCTGTAATATCGTATAGCTTTGGAATCGTGACATTACATACTTGAGGGAAATAGGCAGGTTTGTCGACTCAACCTGATTTTGAGAAGGGAATGAAGGACAATTAGCTTAGCAACCGCGTGACGCAGCATGACAAAGTGAATGTGATTTGTCTAGTCTGCTGGGTGGGGCGTTATACGTGCCTCCATTCATTACCCAATGGATTATCTCTCTCCCTCTTTCTCTAATATCTCTGAGTCTGTCGAAGAACAGGAAGTTACCAAACCACAGAAGAAAATAAAAATGTGGTTTTCGGTAGGAACTATTAAACAATTACCCATTCCTATAAATGAGTACTTTTCTTAATAAGCCAATTATGACTGCCTTCCGTTGAAGTTTGATGGTGATGACATTTGTTTTTTATTATAATTATTAGGTGGAGGTCGCTAGCTACAGTGGTATCTTCAACCTAGCCTCGCTTTTAGCTAGCTGCTCTGCAGTGCAAGCTAGCTTGACTTGCTATAAAGTTAGAAGCAAGTTGAGGAAAAAGTAACAGAACATGTTTTATCACCCCCCAAAACAACTAATATATATTTCTATACAAAAATACATGAAATAAATATTTAAAAAATGGGGCTTCAGACCAAATTCTTCCAGGCGTAGCATAGCGTTGGCCAGAGCAAGGAGTCTGAGTAGCCAGGCAAATGTGCACCCACTTATATCCGTGCATTCAATAACATCCTAATCATTACTACATTTCTATTAGATCGAATGAGCCTCATGTAGCAAATTAGCAATACATTTTTTTGTTGTCGACCAAATTTGACACGCGATTGGCTTTCCATTCAAAAACTTACCATATCATGGGCTTATTTTCATGGACAACTTTTGGGCGGAATAAAACCTCTTGCTTTGCCTCTTCCTCTCTGACATTATGTTGCAGAATGCCTGCTTAATCTGGAAGCCAGCCACTCCACTGTGTCAGAGGAAACACCGTACACCTGGCGAATGTGTCAGCGTGCATGCACCTGGCCCGCTAGAGCATGATGGGACAAGGACATCCCTGCGGGCCAAAACCCTCCCCTAACCTGGACAACGCTGGGCCAATTGTGTGCCGCCCCATGGGTCTCCCGGTCGCGGTCTTGTGGCACAGCTAGCAACTGCGATGCACTAATATGAGGAAATATATTTTCGTATATAAACTGACGGCCAAATTATGACACAAATCATTTGAACTGCGAGGCTGGTAACTCTAATGAACTTATCCTCTGCAGCAGAGGTAACTCTGGGTCTTCCTTTCCTGTGGTGGTCCTCATGACAGCCAGGTAACTCTAATGAACGTGTCCTCTGCAGCAGAGGTAACTCTGGGTCTTCCTTTCCTGTGGTGGTCCTCATGACAGCCAGGTAACTCTAATGAACGTGTCCTCTGCAGCAGAGGTAACTCTGGGTCTTCCTTTCCTGTGGTGGTCCTCATGACAGCCAGGTAACTCTAATGAACGTGTCCTCTGCAGCAGAGGTAACTCTGGGTCTTCCTTTCCTGTGGTGGTCCTCATGAGAGCCAGGTAACTCTAATGAACGTGTCCTCTGCAGCAGAGGTAACTCTGGGTCTTCCTGTCCTGTGGTGGTCCTCATGAGAGCCAGGTAACTCTAATGAACGTGTCCTCTGCAGCAGAGGTAACTCTGGGTCTTCCTGTCCTGTGGTGGTCCTCATGAGAGCCAGGTAACTCTAATGAACGTGTCCTCTGCAGCAGAGGTAACTCTGGGTCTTCCTTTCCTGTGGTGGTCCTCATGAGAGCCAGGTAACTCTAATGAACGTGTCCTCTGCAGCAGAGGTAACTCTGGGTCTTCCTTTCATAGTGCTTGACGTTTTTTGCAATTGCACATGAAGAAACCTTTAAAAAGTTCTTGAAATTTTCCAGATTGACTGACCTTCATGTCTTAAAGTAGTGATGGATTGTCGTATCTCTTTGCTTATTTGAGCTCTTCTTGCCATAATGTAGACTTGAGCTGTGTTTGAATACCCATTCTAACATAGTGTATACTACATATTTAATGAGTATATACTACATACTATTAGTTCATTTTAGTATACTGGAAACGAATGGTATCCTTTCAGTTGAGCTACGCCTGTCTACCGGAAAGTTGATGCTTTCGCTATGCAACCGCTTGTTATTTTAACAAATTGCTAGCTAAACATTTTACGATTTCGGGTTTGTTCGTAAATTCAGACTCTCGGAGCGTTCAGAGCGCACACTGGACTGGCGGAGGAGCTACGGTTGATCCGAGGGTTCAACCGGCAGTCAAGCACTGGCTAACGTTGGCTAGTTATTCCAGACACATCATGAGAGAACACCTCACTCTGACCATTTTACTCCCCCAATCAGAGCTGGTTAGGTTGTTTGTGTTATCCAGAGCGTTGGTGACTAAATGTGCTGCTGGCAACAATTTAATTACGCTTTTTTTTTGCTGATGTTTACTGACACCGGCCATATTCAACAGGTGTTGAATGTTTGTAAATTCATCAGTTATTCTGCGGGAGAAATCAGAGTAGATAGCTAAGTGGTAAAGTTGTACGATTCAATGGCTAATGATGTCAATAAACGTTGTTGGGTAGTTTAGTTAATATACTGCCTGGCATGTTCGATGTATTAGTAGCTAGCTAACATACCGGTACATACTGCTGTAATGCTAATGCGGTTCGTAAGGACAGCATAGCTAACAAATTGTCAGCCAACATAACGTGTAACGTATTTGAAAAGGCATTACTTTATTACATATTTCAATTTTCTTAACATATGTTTATAAGCAATGAATTTGTGTCTGACTTTGGCTGCATATTTTCCACCATTTTTAATCTAATCTGAAAACACGAAGCCACGCCCATTTTCTGAATAATTGCATTATGGGTCCTATAAGCATGGAAATAGTGTCCACTGCACGTATACTTAGTATTTTGGCGAATTTAGTACGTCATCCGGGAGCTTTTGGCATACTAACCTATGACCAATAAGTATACTATATACTCAATTCACTTCACAAATAGTAGTGTTAGGGAAGTCAGTAGAAGTATTCAAACACAGCTTTGGTCTTACCAAATAGGGATCTTTCTGTATACCACCCCTACCTTGTCACAGCACAACTGATTGGCTTAAACAAGGCACACCTGTTAATTGAAATGCATTCCAGGTGACTACCTCGTGAAGCTGGTTGAGAGAATGCAACGAGTGTGCAAAGTTGTCATTAAGCCAAAAGGTGGCTACTTTGAAAAATCTCAAAAATATTTTGATGTAATACTTTTGGTTCTGTGTGTTATTTCAGTTTTTCTTCTATTCTACAATGTAGAAAATAGTAAAACAAAGAATGGAATGAGATGTTGTGTCCACTTTTGACTGGTACTGTACGCATTTTACCCCATCAATTGATGCTCTCAATAAGAATACATTTCTGTGTGAGGCTTGTGGCAACTTTAACAAAATTCACACGAGTTCCTATTCTTTCCGGCAGTTTTTTTTTCTGACTTTTAAATGATTCATAGTTTCTTGATCTGCATGTCGTTGACAGTGTGGTGTAGTAAACGTTTTCTAATAGAAATACTGTATCAAATCGGTGTCGACCTAGATTTTTCTTTGAGACAGATAAGACACTAATTATCTAAATTGACACACAAGGAGACAGTCTGACACCCCATGAGCACATCAACATTTTATTTACAATATTTCCCCTGAACAGTACGGTTCTTATACTGTGTGTGTGTGTGTGTGTGTGTGTGTATATATATATATATATATATATATATAATCTTTTTTTTTTTTTTTAAATACACTACTTTGAACTGGAGCCCTATGGGCTTCGGTAGTGCACTATATAGGGGCTAGGGAGTTGTTGAAATACACTGTAGGTCTCTATAGATCAGCTCTGACACCGAAACCAGGTCCAGGGGGAGGCTCAGACAGACTCGTCAGTCCTCCTGCTGGCTCGCAGGAGAAACGCCCGTTCCTGGAAGATAAAAAAAATGAAATACAAAATATATATATATATATAGAATGTGAGTCTATATACAGTATATTTCATTCTAGATTAAATAATCAAACCCTGGTCAAGTGTATCATTAGTAAGTTAAAACACGACATTCTATTGCAGCCTGAGCTCCAAAGCCTGGAATATGTTAATGTTTTATTTCACCTTTATTTAACCAGGTAGGCCAGTTGAGAACACCTTTATTTAACCAGGTAGGCCAGTTGAGAACACCTTTATTTAACCAGGTAGGCCAGTTGAGAACACCTTTATTTAACCAGGTAGGCCAGTTGAGAACACCTTTATTTAACCAGGTAGGCCAGTTGAGAACACCTTTATTTAACCAGGTAGGCCAGTTGAGAACACCTTTATTTAACCAGGTAGGCTAGTTGAGAACACCTTTATTTAACCAGGTAGGCCAGTTTAGAACACCTTTATTTAACCAGGTAGGCCAGTTTAGAACACCTTTATTTAACCAGGTAGGCCAGTTTAGAAGTTCTCATTTATCAAGATGTATGACAAAAAACGTTTTTATTTTTTTTAAATTTTTTTAAAAATATGGTTAGGTAAAATACATGTTTTTTTTTTAAATAAATAGAGTAAAAACCAACTAATAGTATTCAACCATCAACCCTTTGTGTGTAACAAGCACTAGTGATTGTCTAACATTTTTTAGGGATGTGCATCTCTCCTTTCATGAATCATTCAATACGCATCTATACACACACACACATCTATACACACATACACATCTATACACACACACATCTATACACACACATCTATACACACATGGGCTCTGTTAAGATACAGGAACGTTAACTTTAGGGCTGAACCCATTTAGTCGACTGGTCGAGTTTGTTTTCGTCCAGCAGTTAACAGAACAATGAATGAAATGGCCTCTTGGATTGCACCGGCACCACCGACACTACCGACACCACCGGCACTACCGACACCCCTTTGTTTTCTACACTGCTGCTACTCGCTGTGTATTCTCTATGCACAGGGCTGGGTAGGTGACTCTCTAAATGTAATCCATTAGTTACTAGTTACCCTGTCCAGTTGTAAATCAGTAACGTAATCTGATTACATTCAGTTACTTTTAGATTAATTTCCCCTTAAGAGGCATTAGAAGAAGACATAAATGTATGTTACCAATTGAATGCCATCTATTGCAGAATAAGTCAATGTTGAAGTTGACATAACTGGCCATATATGTGGGATCCGCACCATGCAGCTGTTATTCTATAGGCTGGGATCCACACTATGCAGCTGTTATTCTATAGGCTGGGATCCGCACCATGCAGCTGTTATTCTATAGGCTGGGATCCGCACCATGCAGCTGTTATTCCACAGGCTGGGATCCACACTATGCAGCTGTTCTATAGGCTGGGATCCACACCATGCAGCTGTTCTATAGGCTGGGATCCGCACCATGCAGCTGTTATTCTATAGGCTGGGATCCTCACTATACAGCTGTTGTTCTATAGGCTGGGATCCACACTATGCAGCTGTTATTCCACAGGCTGGGATCTACACTATGCAGCTGTTATTCCACAGGCTGGGATCCACACTATGCAGCTGTTATTCCACAGGCTGGGATCCACACTATGCAGCTGTTATTCCACAGGCTGGGATCCACACTATGCAGCTGTTATTTCACAGGCTGGGATCCACACTATGCAGCTGTTATTCCACAGGCTGGGATCCACACTATGCAGCTGTTATTCCACAGGCTGGGATCCACACTATGCAGCTGTTATTCCACAGGCTGGGATCCACACTATGCAGCTGTTATTCCACAGGCTGGGATCCACACTATGCAGCTGTTATTCCACAGGCTGGGATCCACACTATGCAGCAGCTGTTCTATAGGCTGGGATCCACACTATACAGCTGTTATTCCATAGGTTGGGATCCACACTATGCAGCTGTTGTTCTACAGGCTGGGATCCACACTATGCAGCTGTTGTTCTACAGGCTGGGATCCACACTATGCAGCTGTTGTTCTATAGGCTGGGATCCACACTGTTATTCCATAGGCTGGGATCCACACTGTTATTCCATAGGCTGGGATCCACACTGTTATTCCATAGGCTGGGATCCACACTATGCAGCTGTTGTTCTATAGGCTGGGATCCACACTGTTATTCCATAGGCTGGGATCCACACTATGCAGCTGTTGTTCTTCATAGGCTGGGATCCACACTGTTATTCCACAGGCTGGGATCCACACTATGCAGCTGTTGTTCTATAGGCTGGGATCCACATAATGCAGCTGTTATTCCACAGGCTGGGATCCACACTATGCAGCTGTTGTTCTATAGGCTGGGATCTGCACTATGCAGCTGTTGTTCTATAGGCTGGGATCTGCACTATGCAGCTGTTGTTCTATAGGCTGGGATCTGCACTATGCAGCTGTTGTTCTATAGGCTGGGATCCACACTGTTATTCCATAGGCTGGGATCCACACTATTATTATATAGGCTGGGATCCACACTATGCAGCTGTTGTTCTATAGGCTGGGATCTGCACTATGCAGCTGTTGTTCTATAGGCTGGGATCTGCACTATGCAGCTGTTTTTCTATAGGCTGGGATCTGCACTATGCAGCTGTTGTTCTATAGGCTGGGATCCACACTGTTATTCCATAGGCTGGGATCCACACTATGCAGCTGTTGTTCTATAGGCTGGGATCCACACTGTTATTCCATAGGCTGGGATCCACACTATGCAGCTGTTGCAAGAGCACGTTTTTCACTGGCTGTCGACCGGGTTTCAAAAACAATGATTGATCGGCAGGTTAAACTTCTTGAATTCAACCATTATTGGGTTCAAATACACATTTAGATTTGTGAACAGCCATCCACAACAACCACAATCTGTAAGACGCAAATAGCTACATGAGAGAGCAGCAGTGTGATTCACATCAATGCAATATGTAGATATCAACAATAAGTGATATCCATATCACCGTAGACGACACCACTGCTGTCATCCTTTACCTCCAAGCGTTTTATTCAAGTTGGTTAATCTTTGGATGCCGACAGCAGTCGTACCATTGGAAGACATAGCATTGTTTCATAACTTCATTGTGTGAATTGTTTGTGTTATTATTGTTAGTGTCTATAAATGCCCCCATGACATGTGTCCCCAGTACTACGTCTACCATTAATTCATAATCTACAATGTTTGTTACTTTGGTTACAGTCATTTCTCTTCATGCTTTCTATATTATTGTTGCAGTCTTCCTGTTCTCATTGCCGGAGTGGACACATTGTTTGCACAGCACACAACTTATGATACACTTGTAAATTCTGTCAATGTATTTATTGTCTTCTGTTTGGAGCTCTCCTGTGAATGGTAGACCTATAGACTACCTGATTACACATAGAAGTAGACCTATAGACTACCTGATTACACATAGAAGTAGACCTATAGACTACCTGATTACACATAGAAGTAGACCTATAGACTACCTGATTACACAGAAGTAGACCTATAGACTACCTGATTACACATAGAAGTAGACCTATAGACTACCTGATTACACAGAAGTAGACCTATAGACTACCTGATTACACATAGAAGTAGACCTATAGACTACCTGATTACACAGAAGTAGACCTATAGACTACCTGATTACACACAGAAGTAGACCTATAGACTACCTGATTACACAGAAGTAGACCTATAGACTACCTGATTACACACAGAAGTAGACCTATAGACTACCTGATTACACAGAAGTAGACCTATAGACTACCTGATGACACAGAAGTAGACCTATAGACAACCTGGCCTGATGACACACAGAAGTAGACCTATAGACTACCTGATTACACATAGAAGTAGACCTATAGACTACCTGATTACACACAGAAGTAGACCTATAGACTACCTGATTACACACAGAAGTAGACCTATAGACTACCTGATTAGACATACAGAAGTAGACCTATAGACTACCTGATTACATACAGAAGTAGACCTATAGACTACCTGATTACATAGAAGTAGACCTATAGACTACCTGATTACACATAGAAGTAGACCTATAGACTACCTGATTACACATAGAAGTAGACCTATAGACTACCTGATTACACACGTAGACTTATAGACAACCTGGCCTGATGACACATAGAAGTAGACCTATAGACTACCTGATTACACATAGAAGTAGACCTATAGACTACCTGATTACACATAGAAGTAGACCTATAGACTACCTGATGACACATAGAAGTAGACCTATAGACTACCTGGCCTGATGACACAGAAGTAGACCTATAGACTACCTGGCCTGATGACACATAGAAGTAGACCTATAGACTACCTGGCCTGATGACACAGAAGTAGACCTATAGACTACCTGATTACACACGTAGACTTATAGACAACCTGGCCTGATGACACATAGAAGTAGACCTATAGACTACCTGATTACACATAGAAGTAGACCTATAGACTACCTGATTACACATAGAAGTAGACCTATAGACTACCTGATGACACATAGAAGTAGACCTATAGACTACCTGGCCTGATGACACATAGAAGTAGACCTATAGACTACCTGGCCTGATTACACATAGAAGTAGACCTATAGACTACCTGGCCTGATTACACATAGAAGTAGACCTATAGACTACCTTATGACACATGGAAGTAGGTCTATAGACTACCTGATGACACATGGAAGTAGGTCTATAGACTACCTGATGACACATAGAAGTAGACCTATAGGCTACCTGGCCTGCGTGAAAACAGAGGCATAATAATGTGCCCATTTGGGGATCTGATAGTGTTTCTGATTGGTTAACGCCCCACCACCAATGAGCTGTGGAGCTTCTCAATGTTTTCTTCACCTCAAACAGAAAGTGAACGAAGTCTGTTTTTCCATCCATTGATAATGTCAATAGTTCCTCAATGTATTTGAAAGATGTTTCCAGCTCTCTCCCTTTCGATAACCACTCAGCGTGAAAGGGAACAATGTCATGCTCTGATCCAGTGGAAACACTATACAAATAGTCCTACCTGATTACTTCTTATCAGTGCTCTGATCCATACAAATAGTCCTACCTGATTACTTCTTATCAGTGCTCTGATCCATACAAATAGTCCTACCTGATTACTTCTTATCAGTGCTCTGATCCATACAAATAGTCCTACCTGATTACTTCTTATCAGTGCTCTGATCCATACAAATAGTCCTACCTGATTACTTCTTATCAGTGCTCTGATCCATACAAATAGTCCTACCTGATTACTTCTTATCAGTGCTTGACTTGCAGTGATGGAAGAAGTACCCAATTGTAAAAGTATAGATACCCTAATAGAAAGTTACTCAAGTCACCCAGTAAAATAGTACTTGAGTAAAGTAAAAGTATTTGGTTTTAAATATACTTAAGTATCAAAGTAAATGTAATTGCTAAAATATACTTAAGTATCAAAAGTATAAATTAAAGTATAAATAATTTCTTATTCCTTATATTAAGCAAAACAGGCGGCATAATTCTCTTGTTTTTAAAATGTACAGATAACGTTGGGGTGTGCCCCTGGCTATTTACAAAAGATGCATTTGTGTTTAGTGAGTCCGCCAGACCAGAGGAAGTAGGAATGACCAGGGATGTTCTCTGTTTAGTGAGTCCTCCAGACCAGAGGAAGTAGGAATGACCAGGGATGTTCTCTGTTTAGTGAGTCCTCCAGATCAGAGGCAGTAGGGATGACCAGGGATGTTCTCTGTTTAGTGAGTCCTCCAGACCAGAGGAAGTAGGAATGACCAGGGATGTTCTCTGTTTAGTGAGTCCGCCAGACCAGAGGAAGTAGGAATGACCAGGGATGTTCTCTGTTTAGTGAGTCCTCCAGACCAGAGGAAGTAGGAATGACCAGGGATGTTCTCTGTTTAGTGAGTCCTCCAGACCAGAGGAAGTAGGAATGACCAGGGATGTTCTCTTGATACGTGGGTCAATTTCCCTATCCTGCTAAGCATTCAAAATGTAACAAGTAATTTGGCTTGTCAGGGAAAATGTATGAGAGTTTAAAAAGTACAATATTTTCTTTAGGAATGGTGAAGTAAATGTAAAGATACCCCAAAAAACTACTTCAGTATTTTACACCACTGGAAATAGGTTCCGGTACTCATTTTGAATGCTGGTACTGTATTATATTTAGGAGTTCCACAATACTGTTTTAGATAATATTCTATAAAGAGGAACAGGAGCTCCACAATACTGTTTTAGATAATATTCTATAAAGAGGAACAGGAACTCCACAATACTGTTTTAGATAATATTCTATAAAGAGGAACAGGAACTCCACAATACTGTTTTAGATAATATTCTATAAAGAGGAACAGGAGCTCAAGCAGTAGAAAATGTGAGGCGATGGTACTCCGCTCCGGTGAGCTCCTGCCAAGGTCAATCACTGCTTCTTATCCTGTACGCAAATAGCCTACAGCTGTGGAAACTGAGCGGCCCTGAATATTTTATACATTGTTGCAAGTTCACTTGGCAAGCTGACCCAAGTTAGTTGACACAGTGTTTCAAATTCATTGCAGACAGGCCAAGTAGCAAATGTGATTTATAGGATATAGATTTTTTTTTTAAATCAGGATATTTTCTACCGGCAGTCTGCAATGTTTTTATTTGTTGGCTTTATGTAGATTATTTTTTACATATTGGCATTCGCAATATAAATTACTTTTTTAGGATTATAATTCTTCATTTAGGTTTGGATATAATTTTGATTGAGATATGAAGACATTATTATAAATTAAATTAAACTGTTCCACAAAAAAATGTGAAAATCATAACTGGTCAGACGACGGTTGAAAGTCATGCGTCCTCCGATACACAACCCAACCAAGCCGCACCTGGCAACCTTGGTTAGCGTGCACTGCGCCTGGCCCACCACAGGAGTCGCTGGTGCTCGATGAGACAAGGATATCCCTACCGGCCAACCCCTCCCTAACCCGGACGATTGTGCATCGCCCCACGGACCTCCCGGTCGCGGCGGGTTACGACAGAGCCTGGGCGCAAACCCAGAGTCTCTGGTGGCACAGCTGGCGCTGCAGTACAGCGCCCTTAACCACTGCGCCACCCGGGAGGCCCGATTTTCATAACTTTTGAATCTGTTTTCTGACCCATGAATGCTTAATTTGGATCGGTCTGAGCTCCCGGACTAGTGCACTACTATCTTAAACATTTGAACCAGGGACCGATGGTGAAATCATTACATCCCCAAACAGTCTTCATAGTTCCCCTGCTAGACAAGTAACATAATGCCGTTGCATTGCAGGGGCAGGACGAGCACCAGTCCAGTTCTCGTCTTTATAGTTCCCTGCTAAACAACATGCTGTTTGTGTTCACGAGACAGACAGGAGGGTAGACGTTCATACCTGGGCCCAGGCGGAGGAACGTTCCCAGCTTTCAGCTCATCAATGATCTGATCGATGTCTTTTGGACTCAGGTCTTCCTGGAAAGCAGAGGACAGAAACGTCACAATAACATCGCCACAACACCAGTCTATTTACCCAGTGTCGCCACAACACCAGTCTATTTACCCAGTGTCGCCACAACACCAGTCTATTTACCCAGTGTCGCCACAACACCAGTCTATTTACCCAGTGTCGCCACAACACCAGTCTATTTACCCAGTGTCGCCAACACCAGTCTATTTACCCAGTGTCGTCACAACACCAGTCTATTTACCCAGTGTCGCCACAACACCAGTCTATTTACCCAGTGTCGCCACAACACCAGTCTATTTACCCAGTGTCGCCACAACACCAGTCTATTTACCCAGTAACGTCACAACACCAGTCTATTTACCCAGTATCGTCACAACACCAGTCTATTTACCCAGTAACACCACAACACCAGTCTATTTACCTTTGAACTAGAGGTCGACCGAATATGATTTTTTAACGCCGATACTGATACCGATTATTGAAGAAGACCAAAAAAGCCACTACCGATTAATCGGCCAATTATTTATTTATTTGTAATAATGACAATTACAACAATATTGAATGAACACTTATTTTAACCTAATATAATACATCAATAAAATCAATTTAGCCTCAAATAAATAATGAAAACCAAATGTTCAATTTGGTTTAAATAATGCAAAAAAAGTGTTGGAGAAGAAAGTAAAAGTGCAATATGTGCCATGTAAGAAAGATAACGTTTCAGTTCCTTGCTTAGAACATGAGAACATATGAAAGCTGGTGGTTCCTTTTAACACGAGTCTTCAATATTCCCAGGTAAGAAGTTTTAGGTAGTAGTTGTTATAGGAATTATAGGACTATTTCTCTCTATACCATTTGTATTTCATTAGCCTTTGACTATTAGATGTTCTTATAGGCACTTTAGTATTGCCAGTGTAACAGTATAGCTTCCGTCCCTCTCCTCGCTCCTACCTGGGCTCGAAACAGGAACACATCGACAACAGCCACACTCGAAGCAGCGTTACCCATGCAGAGCAAGGGAAACAACCACAGGCTCAGAGCTAGTGACGTTTGAAACGCTATTAGCACGCACCCCGCTAACTAGCTAGCCATTTCACATCGGTTACACCAGCCTCATCTCGGGAGTTGATAGGCTTGAAGTCATAAACAGTGCAATGCTTGACGCACAACGACGAGCTGCTGGCAAAAAAAGCACGAAAGTGCTGTTTGAATGAATGTTTACTCGTCTGCTTCTGCCTACCACCGCTCAGTCAGATACTTAGATACTTGTATGCTCAGTCAGATTATATGCAACGCAGGACACGCTAGATAATATCTAGTAATATCAACCATGTGTAGTTAACTAGTGATTATGATTGTTTTTTATAAGATAAGTTTAATGCTAGCTAGCAACTTACCTTGGCTTGCTGCATTCGCGTAACAGGCAGTCTCCTTGTGGAGTGCAACGAGAGAGAGGCAGGTCGTTATTGCGTTGGGCTAGTTAACTGTACGGTTGCAAGATTGGGTCCCCCGAGCTGACAAGGTGAAAATCTGTCGTTCTGCCCCTGAACAAGGCAGTTAACCCACTGTTCCTAGGCCGTCATTGAAAATAGTTAAGGTTAAATAAGGTCAAAGTTAAATAAAGGTTAATAAAAAATAAACAAAATTATCGTCAAATCGGCGCCCAAAAATACCTATTTCCGATTGCTATGAGAACTTGAAATCGGCCCCAATTAATCGGCCATTCCGATTAATCGGTCGACCTCTACTTTGAACAGGCTATGGTAGTAGGTGCCAGGAGCACCAGTTTGAGGGTGTCAACAACTGCAACGCTGCTGGGTTTTCCTACACAACAGTTTCCCATGTGTATCAAGAATGGTCCACCACCCAAAAAGACATCCAGCCAAATTAACACAACTGTGGAAAGCATTGGAGTCAACATGGGCCAGCGCTTGACACCTTGAAATGTCCATGCCCTGACTAATTGAGACTGTTCTGAGGGCAAAACAGGGTGCAACTCGATATTAGGAAGGTGTTCCTAATGTTTTGTCCACTCCGTGTATATCGTTGTTTTTGTGTGAAGCAGAGAATAACTCACGTAGTAGTTGTCGTTGATCTGGACCATGGGAGCGTTACACCGAGACACTCCACCTCTATGAGAGAGAACATCTTGTCTGACGTCATTCCTCCTACCTTGATGCCTGAGGGAAAAATATATATTTTTTAAAGGTCAAATCTAGCCATTTTTTATCTCAATATCTAAATGTTTTCTGGGTAACTGTTAGCATCACTGATTGTTTTCATTGAAAATTTTTAAAAAAATATATAAAAATAAATAGCTTCTTAGCAAAAATAAATTTCTTAAGCAAGACTTCAGCTAAGACAGTTTGGGAGTGGTCTGAGTGGGGAGGGGAAAAGTGAAAATGTGCTGTTATTGGCAGAGAGGTTTGGAACTCTTTCTTATTGGTCTATTAACTCATTTACTGCCTGGTGATGTCACCGTGTAGGCCAAAACTCCATCACCCTAAAACAGGTTGAAATGCCAGGTGGTCTTTTCAAACAGTTCTTACACTAAAGGGGCATTATCATCATTTTCACAGTATTATTCCAAACTCTGTGTGGAGATAAATATATAGAAAAACACAAAACAATCATGTTTTTGATTACACTGGGCCTTTAACATAGTACTAATTACACTGATCTGATGGAAGAATTGGTGAACTGGGATCTTGATAGCCGGGTCTCAGATCTGTTGGTATTGTTACCTAATCCATTCCATAAGGAGCTGGCAACAGACCAGAAACGGACAGGCTATATTAAAGAGACCAGAAACGGACTGACTCCCAGGCTATATTAAAGAGATCAGAACAAACTTCAAATTCTATTGCCTAATATGTCTACCTATCATGGAAATAGAACAATGAAAGCTGTGTCTACCTATCATGGTTAAATAATAGAACAATGATTCCAATACATATAACATATATAACATATAACATAATAATGGTTTTCCTCCACAGCTAGCTTAAGGCTTCTGTGAACACATCTACACAGAACAACAATATAAACACAACCTGTAAAGTGTTGGTCCTATGTTTCATGTGCTGAAATAAAAGATTCAAGACTTATTTCTCTAAAATGTTGTGAAACAAATGTGTTTACATCCCTGTTAGTGAGCATTTCTCCTTTGTCAAGATAATCCATCCACCTGACAGGTGTGGCATATCAAGAAGCTGATTAAACAGCATGATCATTACACAGGTGCACCTTATCCTGGGGGCAAAGTTTTGTTACACAACACAATGCCACAGATGTTCAAGTTGAGGAAGCGTGCAATTGGCATGCTGACTGCAGGACTGTCGACCAGAACTGTTGCCAGAGAATTTAATGTTAATTTCTCTACTAGAAGCCGTCGTTTTAGAGAATTTGGCAGTATGTCCAACCGGCCTCACATTCACAGACCACGTGTATGGCGTTGTGTGAGCGATCGGTTTGCTGACTTCAACGTTGTGAACAGAGTGCCCCATGGTGGTGGTGCGGTTATGGTATGGGCAGGCATAAGTTACGGACAACAAACACAATTGCATTGTATCGATGGCAGTTTGAATGCACTTTTGAATGACAAGATCCTGAGGCCCAACATGCCACAGTCAACAGTCTGATCAACTCTACGCGAAGGAAATGTGTCGTGCTGCATGAGGCAAATGGTTTGTCACACCACACTGACTGGTTTTCTGATCCACGCCCCTACCTTTTTATTTAAGGTTACCAACAAAAGCATATCTGTATTCCCAGTCATGTGAAATCCATAGATTAGGGCCTAATGAATTTATTTCAATTAACGGATTTCCTTAAAACTCCGTAAAAATCTATGAAATTGTTGCGTTTCTATTTTTTGCTTTTGGATAAAATGTTTTTCCCTGATGTTTATATTTGCAGAACATCTACTTCCATGTTGTTCATCTGTCATAAATATACGCAGTCAAGACATCTGTTTTCCATCTCCACTTGAATCCGCTTCATTCTAGGTCCGTCTGTGAACCAAACGGGACAGTCGACCTCTTACCCAGTTTGTTCTGGAGGGCCTCCAGGATGCTGTCGGAGTCGCAAAGCATGCAGGGAGTTGTAGTGCAGATCTGGATGTGGTACTTGCCCACCGGCTGCCTCAGGAACATGGTGTAGAACGTCGCTACCTCATAGATCCTCATCGGAGGGACCTCAAGCACCTCGGCCACCTGGGAGAAGAGAGAGAGAGAAACAATTCTGAAAAATGAAGGCTCGTGGACAGGAGGAGCGTTAATCTAATAATGGAGTACTGAACACGCCCCAAGTCTACACAGGTTCTGTCGAATTCTATCGTTCTACAAATCGTTGCCAAACAGCAACAAAAAAAATGAACATACTCTATTCTAAAAACAGACCGATGCCTCAGGATATTGATTGATAGATTGATGAATGACCTTGTTCATGCCTGAGATGGGGAGCCATCCATGCTGTCTCTGAGCCAGGTCCAACACGGGGATGGTGGCGGCCTGTTTGTGGCCTTCTGGGTACATACTAATGATAGCATCAATCCTCTAAAAACAACGACAAAACAACTTTTCATTAGTGAGGCTATATGATGTCCAGAAGAACAGAGAATGTGACCTTTTTTTATAAAGCTTCCCGTTCAAAACGATTTATAAAGATGTGATAAAAGTGATGGTTTTCAAAGTTGAGTCTGACGTGCAGGTATTTCTCTGATGGTTGTGTTCTCGTCGACTCACCTTCAGGTTCTCCGCTGTGAACTCAAAGGGAGTGTCTGGGTTGTTTTCAGGAGTATCTCTGTGCTACAGTAGAAGAAAACACATCACATCAGTCATCACATTGATGAACAGCAATATCTCATTGAGTTTCATAAGACATTTTACTTACCAGGCACAAACTAAAACATGTTAGTTAAACTGTTAAATTTGTAAACAAAGCAAACGTGTAAGGAAAAGCCAATATTTCCATAGATAATTTAGAAGGCGTGGTAAAGAATAGGAGACGAATCCCCCAGGCCACTCAGACTCAACTCTGGACCTCCCAGCCAGTTCCACTGCATTTTGTCATTGTTCCCCTCTAATCAGGGTCTGGTTTAGACCTGGGACACCAGGTGGGTGATTCCCCTCTAATCAGGGACTGATTTAGACCTGGGACACCAGGTGGGTGATTCCCCTCTAATCAGGGTCTGATTTAGACCTGGGACACCAGGTGGGTGATTCCCCTCTAATCAGGGTCTGATTTAGACCTGGGACACCAGGTGGGTGATTCCCCAGGGTCTGGTTTAGACCTGGGACACCAGGTGGGTTGTTCCCCCTGGGCCTGATTTAGACCTGGGACACCAGGTGGGTGATTCCCCTCTAATCAGGGTCTGATTTAGACCTGAGACACCAGGTGGGTGATTCCCCTCTAATCAGGGTCTGATTTAGACCTGGGACACCAGGTGGGTGATTCCCCTCTAATCAGGGTCTGATTTAGACCTGGGACACCAGGTGGGTGATTCCCTCTAATCAGGGTCTGGTTTAGACCTGGGACACCAGGTGGGTTGTTCCCCTCTAATCAGGGCCTGATTTAGACCTGGGACACCAGGTGGGTGATTCCCCTCTAATCAGGGTCTGATTTAGACCTGAGACACCAGGTGGGTGATATTAATGATCAGGTAGAACAGAGAACCAGCAGGCTCTGGACTGCTGTTGAGTACCCCTGGTAAAGGCTATTGAGATGTATCCTGTACCTCTTCCCTGAGGGACAGTTGAATCCAACAACACACTGTGGCACGACAGACAGTGGGGGTGCATAAACTTGTCTCTGCTTCTGTACACTGCCCCCTTGTGGACAGTAGTGTAATACTCCTATCCATGTTTTATTGAAATCTGACTAAATGCATCATTTCAAAACGGATTTGATTGTAGTTTACATTGGCAGTCCTTGGGACCACAACGGGTGCACATTTTGGGTTTTGCCCATTTTGGTTTAACACTACACAGCTGATTCAAATGATCAAAGCATAATGATGAGTTGATTTTTTTTGAATGTAGTGTTAGAGGAGCAAAAAACTAAATGTGCACCCCTTGGGAAACCCTACACTGACACGCCGCGTCCTCTGCCCTGACACGCCGCGTCCTCTGCCCTGACACGCCGCGTCCTCTGCCCTGACACGCCGCGTCCTCTGCCCTGACACGCCGCGTCCTCTGCCCTGACAAGCCGCGTCCTCTGCCCTGACACGCCGCGTCCTGCCCTGACACGCCGCGTCCTCTGCCCTGACACGCAGCGTCCTCTGCCCTGACACGCAGCGTCCTCTGCCCTGACACGCAGCGTCCTCTGCCCTGACACGCAGCGTCCTCTGCCCTGACACGCAGCGTCCTCTACCCTGACACGCAGCGTCCTCTGCCCTGACACGCAGCGTCCTCTGCCCTGACACGCAGCGTCCTCGGCCCTGACACGCCGCGTCCTCGGCCCTGACACGCAGCGTCCTCTGCCCTGACACGCAGCGTCCTCTGCCCTGACACGCAGCGTCCTCTACCCTAGTAGTTATGAAAAGTGGCTTATCAAAGAAAGGATCATATACAGGTAACTACCCCCAAAAAAGGAAACACAAATGAGGGATACACAGAGTATTAAAAGCAGATGCTTCCACACAGGTCAGTTCATTAAGCAATTAACATCCCATCATGCTTAGGGTCATGTATAAAAATGCTGTGCAGGCCATTATTTTAGCTACCATGTCTATGCCCTCATAGGATGACAATGCCCCCCATCCACAGGGCACCAGTGGTCACTGAATGGTTTGATGAGCCGTCTCAGACTCCAGATCTCAACCCAATTGAACGCTTATGGGAGATTATGGAGCGGCGCCTGAGACCGTGTTTTCCACCATCAACAAAACACCAAATGATGTCATTTCTCATGGAAGAACATAGGAGGGATGCGACGCCAGAGTTCCAAAACACTTGTAGAGTCTACGCCAGAGTTCCAGAACACTTGTAGAGTCTACGCCAGAGTTCCAGAACACTTGTAGAGTCTACGCCAGAGTTCCAGAACACTTGTAGAGTCTACGCCAGAGTTCCAGAACACTTGTAGAGTCTACGCCAGAGTTCCAGAACACTTGTAGAATCTACGCCAGAGTTCCAGAACACTTGTAGAATCTACGCCAGAGTTCCAGAACACTTGTAGAATCTACGCCAGAGTTCCAGAACACTTGTAGAATCTACGCCAGAGTTCCAGAACACTTGTAGAATCTACGCCAGAGTTCCAGAACACTTGTAGAATCTACGCCAGAGTTCCAGAACACTTGTAGAATCTACGCCAGAGTTCCAGAACACTTGTAGAATCTACGCCAGAGTTCCAGAACACTTGTAGAATCTACGCCAGAGTTCCAGAACACTTGTAGAATCTACGCCAGAGTTCCAGAACACTTGTAGAATCTATGCCAGAGTTCCAGAACACTTGTAGAGTCTCGCCAGAGTTCCAGAACACTTGTAGAATCTACGCCAGAGTTCCAGAACACTTGTAGAATCTACGCCAGAGTTCCAGAACACTTGTAGAATCTACGCCAGAGTTCCAGAACACTTGTAGAATCTACGCCAGAGTTCCAGAACACTTGTAGAATCTACGCCAGAGTTCCAGAACACTTGTAGAATCTACGCCAGAGTTCCAGAACACTTGTAGAATCTACGCCAGAGTTCCAGAACACTTGTAGAATCTACGCCAGAGTTCCAGAACACTTGTAGAGTCTACGCCAGAGTTCCAGAACACTTGTAGAATCTACGCCAGAGTTCCAGAACACTTGTAGAATCTATGCCAGAGTGCATTGAACACACTTGGTGTTGGCGTTTCCTTTATTTTGGCAGTTACATGTATCATTGACTTGCAAAATATATAACTGCACTACACTACATTTGCACCATGTACTAAAGAACGGCCGAGCCGATATGTCAGGCCGATACTGGCCTTTTCTAGTCTATTGGCGTTGCTGATAGACCCTCTACAGAGCACATGCAAGTGACAGACCCTCTACAGAGCACATGCCGCTACTCTGTTTCAACACCACAATATAAGTTACTTGAATCTGGCTTATTGTGAGATCAATAACTCTGATAAATACATCATGGGCAAGAAACATTGTTTTTAATCAAATCAATTAAAGTAGTAGAAAGCTATCAAAGTTCTCCTTCTGAAACTGGACATAGGCTAGACCGTGCACAAGATGGTGAATTTTTTGGTCTAGGCTTCATCAATAATGCCAAGAGTGTGAGCCATTTTAAGAATCTCAAATATAAATATGTTTTGATTTGTTTAACACTTTTTTTTGGTTACTACATGATCCAAATCAAATGTTATTTGTCACCTTAGTGAAATGCTTTACAAGCCCTTATTAACCAACAATGCAGGTTTGACATATGTTTTCTCATAGTTTTGATGTCTTCACTATTATTTTACAATGTAGAAAATAGTACAAATAAAGAAAAACCCTGGAATGAGTCGATGTGTCTAAACATTTGACTGGTACTGTGTATGGGGCAATTTAGCAATTAGGATTAGTTATCTGTAACGGTTATTGTAAATGAAGCATTGTTGCACACTGTTGGCATATATAGATAAATGCATTTTAAAAAATGTGTGACTCCTCAAACAGTCAAATTGAAATGCTCATCCCTACTTTACTAAGCGGTCTTGTGAAAAGCCTGACTCAAACCTAGAACCAAGCTATGAGGTTACAGATCCTGCACTCACCACGAAGATGCCCCCAGCTCCAGCTCTGGCAGCAGACCGGTGAACACTCCTGACCTGCCTAGCCTGGGAACATGGGAAGAGGAGGAGACCCGTATCATATCAACTGATCATGTGCACTAGAAGGTTTGATTCTGTGGAATACCAACCAAGACACATTATAGGTTTTACATGAAAACATTTGATTAAAAGACTTCCGATACTAATCTCGGGTTACCAAGAAGTAAACGTCTCTCGTCACTTCCTGTTAGAATCTGTCCACGAGAAATGACTTCAACACTATCAGAAAGGTTTGGCTGAACGACGGATGCAACAGTGACAATTCTGATCAGTGTGATCCAACCCGATGAAGAAGTTGCGATGTAGCAGTGCATCAGTTTGTAGTGTTTATGAACTAGTCAGTCAGCTAACGGTGCAAGGCTCTTTACCGTAACTAACTTAACCAGTCAGAAAAACATAGCCAGCTATAGTAGCAAGTTAACTTGCAAGGACAATATATATTTTCACAAGCATTCAAACAATAGTATTGTTCAGATTAATATTGAACTAAATCATTACTCTAATGAGTAACTATCGTGTTAGCTAGGCCGCTTGTCCTTGTCAAGAGTCATGCAACATCTCTTTCTTCATCAAACATCATTTCTAGAATTAGCCTAACACGAGTACTTTGTTACAGGCATACCGTTAGGGAAACAGCAGATTGAAATGCAGAAGATAGAAACATCTTCAAAGCGTAGCTGGTTGTGCCCCCTTGACACAACACTTATGTGACCACAGCAATGGCCCGATATCAACACAGCTCGATAGAGAGGGTCTGGTTTACGGTACGTCAAAAACGAATCTACCACAGATCGAAATTATTGGCAGTGTGAAGCAAATTATTTTCTGTCTAAACTTCTCTCCATAATGAGATTACAGAATATATACCGATTGAATAATCTTAAATTATGTATTTGCATGAACTTCTGCATAAGATTTTTTTTTTGTTACAATACAAATGACAATTACATCACACCTGCCAAGATCTACATTCTCACACCCCGATGTCCAGCGCCCATATCGTTCTCTGGCACATAATTCTTCTTCGTTGAAGTTTAACGGTGGTCGGTATCCAATAAATGTTGCATTACCGCCACCTACTAGACTGGAGTACAACTCCCTTATAGTTTGCTTGAAACTGTCACAGACTCATTTTTATCCTGACTCTCGGGGCAAGCCTCGGTCTCCGAGAACTTCACCACACCACCTCAGATACTTCGACCTCATTCACTTCCATTTCTCCTCCTGTCTTCAGCTCAGTCTGTTTAAACTTTCTACCGTTCTTCAGTAACAAACATCTCCCTTTCTTCTGCCATTTTAACTGACTCAAGCTCACCCTCTTCCTCCCTCCCTCTCTCAGACTCTCAGACCTCCTCTGCCTCTCTTTTCCCCCTCCATTCCTCCTCCGTATTCCAGTATATGTCTCCTTGTGATAATACTGCACTTCTCCTGACATACATCTTGTTCCTGCCTTCTTAAGGGACGCCATTTAACCGGCTGTCACAATCTCTGTACAACCAGCACGAACCCCTTGGGATGTCTCGCCGACACATGGCCTCAAACTGCACCATTTTGTTTCTCTCCGTCACCCATGCACATTTAGATAATAAAGCATTTGACCTTTCCATTGTGTTAATGACAGAGTATTGGTTGATTTCCAAGTTTTTTTTTGTAAAATCTTTTTCAATATGATTGACGATAAAAGTGTCATCCAACCTGTCAGGTATCTCACTGCTCCCTCATATGTCGTGTTGAGAAATCTGCAGACAGACGGATTAAAAAGTACATTTACGTTGTAATACTTCTGACAGCCAACTGTTGGACTTTCTAACATTCCCAGGAGGTATGGATTATTGAGTTAGTTTCAACTTTCTAACTCCGCCCATAACTTTATGACATCATAACATTCCCAGAAGGTATGGATTATTGAGTTAGTTTCAATTTTCTAACTCCGCCCATAACTTTATGACATCATAACATTCCCAGAAGGCCTGGATTATTGAGTTAGTTTCAACTTTCTAACTCCGCCCATAACTTTATGACATCATAACATTCCCAGAAGGCCTGGATTATTGAGTTAGTTTCAACTTTCTAACTCCGCCCATAACTTTATGACATCATAACATTCCCAGAAGGCCTGGATTATTGAGTCATTGTTAGTTTTACACTTAAGACATGACTCTGCCATTGTGCTACTAGAATTTGTGAACTTTGTCACTTGTATAATGAATTCTATACAATAGTTGATACTGGATTAAGCATAGATTTTCGTTAACTGTAATTTAGTTAGTTATGATCCAACTGTCCCTCCATCTTGTGCCAATATCAGTTCTTTGTAAGTCTTGGTTCCAATAGTTTATATCAAATCAAATTAAATTGTATTAGTAACATGTGCCGAGAACCACAGGTGAAATGCTTACTTACGATCCCCTAACCAAGAGTGCAGTTTAAAAAAAATATGGATAAATAACAAGAGATAAAAGTAACAAGTAATTAAAGAGCAGCAGTAAAAAATAACAAAATATACAGGGGGTACCGGTACAGAGTCAATGTGCAGGAGCACCTGTTAGGTGAGGTAGTATGTACATGTAGGTAGACTTATTAAAGTGACTTTGCATAGATAATAACAGAAAGTGGCAGTGGTGTGGAGAGGCGAGGGGGGGTTCGGCAATGCAAATAGTCCAGGTAGCCATTTGACTATATGTTCAGGAGTCTTATGGCTTGGGGATCAGAAGCTGTTTAGAAGACTTTTGGACCTAGACTTGGTGTTCCGGTACCGCTTGCCATGAGGTAGCAGAGAGAACAGTCTAAGACTAGGGTGGCTGGAGTCTTTGACCATTTTTAGGGCCTTCCCCTGACACCGCCTGGTATAGAGGTCCTGGATGGCAGGAAGCTTGGCCCCAGTGATGTACTGGGCCATACGCACTACATCCTGTAGTGTCTTGCGGTCGGAGGCTGAGCAGTTGCCATACCAGGGAGTGATGCAACCAATGCCTTGTGGATATTGACCTGTCTAAAGGTCCGGAGAGCGTGATCACACTGTCTTCCGGTACAGCTGGTGCTCTCATGCATGTTTCAGTGTTATTTGCCTCAAAGCGAGCATAGCAGTAGTTTAGCTCATCTAGTAGGCTCGTGTCACAAGGCAGCTCTTGGCTGTGCTTCTGTTTGTAGTCTATAGTGGTTTGCAAGCCCTGCCACATCCAACGAGCGTCAGAGCCGGTGTAGTACGACTTGATCTTAGTCCTGAATTGATGCTTTGCCTGTTTGATGGTTTGTTAGAGGGCATAGCGGGATTTCTTTTAAGCTTCCGGGTTAGAGTCCCGCTCCTTGAAAGCGGCAGCTCTACCCTTTAGCTCAGTGCGGATGTTGCCTGTAATCCATGGTTTCTGGTTGGGTTATATACGTACGGTCACTGTAGGGACGACGTCCTCAATGCACTTATTGATGAAGCCAGTGACTGATGTGGTGTATTCCTCAATGTCATCGGAAGAATCCCGGAACATATTCCAGTCTGTGATAGCAAAACAGTCCTGTAGTTTAGCATCTGCTTCATCTGACAACTTTTTTATTGATCTAGTCACTGGTGATTCCTGCTTTAACTTTTGATTGTCAGCAGGAATCAGGAGGATGGAATTATGATCAGATTTGCCAAATGGAGGGCAAGGGAAAGCTTTGTATGCATCTCTGTGTGTGGTGTAAAGGTGGTCTAGAGGTTTGAACACATCTCTGTGTGTGGTGTAAAGGTGGTCTAGAGGTTTGAACACATCTCTGTGTGTGGTGTAAAGGTGGTCTAGAGGTTTGAACACATCTCTGTGTGTGGTGTAATGGTGGTCTAGAGGTTTGAACACATCTCTGTGTGTGGTGTAAAGGTGGTCTAGAGGTTTGAACACATCTCTGTGTGTGGTGTAAAGGTGGTCTAGAGGTTTGAACACATCTCTGTGTGTGGTGTAAAGGTGGTCTAGAGGTTTGAACACATCTCTGTGTGTGGTGTAATGGTGGTCTAGAGGTTTGAACACATCTCTGTGTGTGGAGTAAAGGTGGTCCAGAGTTATTTTCCCTCTGGTTGCACGTTTAACATGCTGATAGAAATTTGGTAAAACAGATTTAAGTTTCCCTGCATTAAAGTCCCCGGCTACTAGGAGCGCCGCCTCTGGGTGAGCGTTTTCTTGTTTGCTTTGAATAAAGCTCATTCAATGCTGTCTTAGTGCCAGCCTCTGACTGTGGTGGTATGTAAACAGCTACAAAGAATACAGATGAAAACTCTGTCGGTAGGTAGTGTGGTCTACAGCTTATCATGATATTGATGCTTTGCCTGTACCTCAAGTGAGCAATAGCTTGAGACTTCCTTAGATATCGTGCACCAGCTGTTGTATACAAAAGTACATAGGCCGCTGCCCTTGTTATATTGCTGTCTGCAAGGTTTTGTATAGCATACCTATCACATGAATGAATATCCTAAATAGGATTCCATCAAGATTTTAGATCGAAATTGTGTGATATAAACTTTTAAGTTGCAGGTATTTGAAAATATCTACAATGGTCAATCCAAAATTGCTTTTTAATGCTGTCATGGAAATAAATGTATTTCATAAATTTAACTCGTCAGTTAATTAACCAATTCTTATTTACAATAACAGCCTACACCAGCCAAACTGTGCACCGCCCGATGGGACTCCCAATCACGGCTGGTTGTGATACAGCCTGTATTTGAACCAGGTGTTTGACACCTCAAGCACTGAGATGCTGCGCCACTCGGGAGCCAGTTATCAAGTCATTTACCAATGCCTTTAGTTTTGTGGACCAAGTTATCGGTGCATTCTGAAAAGCTATCTAAGGATTGTTGCATAGGGTTGTGTTTCTAGGGAGTGATATTGGTTCTTCAAATCAAATCAAATTGTATTTGTCAGATGTGCCGAATGCAACAAAAAAATTAAATGTTTACTAACGAGCCTTTAACCGTTTAAAAACAGTTAGTAATAGAAATGTGCTAGGCCTCCCCAGTGGCCAGCGGTCTAAGGCTCTACATCTCAGTGTTTGAGGTGTCACTACCGACCCTGGTTCGATCCCCAGCTGTGTCACATCCGGCCGTGACCCATGAGGCGGTGCACAATTGGCCCAGGTTAGTGGAGTGTTTGTCCCGGGATTTTCTTGTCCCATCACGCTCTAGCGACTCCTTGTGGTGGGCCGGGTGCCTGCAAGCTGACTTCCTTTGCCTGTTGTACGATGTTTCCTCTGACACATTGGTGCGGCTGGCTTCCGGGTCAAGTGAGCAGTGCGGCTAGGCAGGGTCGTGTTTTCGGAAAACGCATGGCTCTCGACTCTGTATGGGAGTTACAGCGATGGGACAAGACTGTAACTAACAATTGGGGGGAAAATAAGGGGGAAAAATAAATATAAATTTAAAAAACAAAATAATGATAAGCAATGTACAACATTTACTAAATAAAGGACAAATATTAAAAAATATTACAATAAATAACAAGAGTAGCAGTAGTCACAACGTGTATGTGAAGAGTGTGTGTGTTTTCGGTCTGTGTGTGTGTGTGTGTGTGTGTGTGTGTGTGTGTGTGTGTGTGTGTGTGTGTGTGAAATGTCAGTGTATTATGCGTGAGTGTGATGTTAGAGTCCAGTTAGTGCAGAGAGTCAGTGCAAAAAAAATAAACAAAATAAGAACCTTGAAGAATGTTTCATTTTCTTCCATAGTGTTATAGTGTTCTATATTGTTATAGTGTTCTATATTGTTATATTGTTATAGTGTTATAGTGTTATAGTGTTATAGTGTTCTATATTGTTATAGTGTTATAGTGTTATAGTGTTATAGTGTTATAGTGTTATATTGTTATAGTGTTATATTGTTATATTGTTATAGTGTTATAGTGTTATAGTGTTATATATTGTTATAGTGTTATCGTGTTATAGTGTTATAGTGTTATAGTGTTATAGTGTTATAGTGTTATAGTGTTATAGTGTTATATTGTTATAGTGTTATAGTGTTATATTGTTATATTGTTATAGTGTTATAGTGTTATAGTGTTATATTGTTATAGTGTTATAGTGTTCTATATTGTTATAGTGTTATAGTGTTATAGTGTTATATTGTTATAGTGTTATAGTGTTCTATATATGTTATAGTGTTATAGTGTTACAGTGTTCTATATTGTTTATAGTGTTATAGTGTTATAGTGTTCTATATTGTTATAGTGTTATAGTGTTATAGTGTTATAGTGTTCTAGTGTTCTATATTGTTATAGTGTTATAGTGTTATAGTGTTATAGTGTTATAGTGTTCTATATTGTTATAGTGTTATAGTGTTCTATAGTGTTATAGTGTTATAGTGTTCTATAGTGTTATAGTGTTCTATATTGTTATAGTGTTATATATTGTTATAGTGTTATAGTGTTATAGTGTTATAGTGTTATAGTGTTATATTGTTATAGTGTTATAGTGTTATAGTGTTATAGTGTTCTATAGTGTTATAGTGTTATAGTGTTATAGTGTTATAGTGTTCTATAGTGTTATAGTGTTATAGTGTTATAGTGTTCTATATTGTTATAGTGTTCTATATTGTTATAGTGTTATATATTGTTATAGTGTTATAGTGTTATAGTGTTCTATAGTGTTATAGTGTTCTATATTGTTATAGTGTTCTATATTGTTATAGTGTTCTATAGTGTTATAGTGTTCTATAGTGTTATAGTGTTCTATATTGTTATAGTGTTCTATATTGTTATAGTGTTATAGTGTTATAGTGTTCTATAGTGTTATAGTGTTATAGTGTTATAGTGTTATAGTGTTATAGTGTTCTATATTGTTATAGTGTTCTATATTGTTATAGTGTTATAGTGTTATAGTGTTATAGTGTTATAGTGTTATAGTGTTATAGTGTTCTATATTGTTATAGTGTTCTATATTGTGTATAGTGTTATAGTGTTCTATAGTGTTATAGTGTTCTATATTGTTATAGTGTTATAGTGTTATAGTGTTCTATATTGTTATAGTGTTCTATATTGTTATAGTGTTATAGTGTTATAGTGTTATAGTGTTATAGTGTTCTATATTGTTATAGTGTTCTATATTGTTATAGTGTTCTATATTGTTATAGTGTTCTATATTGTTATAGTGTTATAGTGTTATAGTGTTATAGTGTTATAGTGTTATAGTGTTCTATATTGTTATAGTGTTATAGTGTTATAGTGTTATAGTGTTATAGTGTTATAGTGTTCTATATTGTTATAGTGTTATAGTGTTATAGTGTTATATTGTTATAGTGTTATAGTGTTATATATTGTTATATTGTTATAGTGTTATAGTGTTACAGTGTTCTATAGTGTTATATTGTTATAGTGTTATAGTGTTATAGTGTTCTGTATTGTTATATTGTTATAGTGTTATAGTGTTATAGTGTTCTATATTGTTATATTGTTATATTGTTATAGTGTTGCAGTGTTCTATATTGTTATAGTGTTATAGTGTTATAGTGTTCTATATTGTTATATTGTTATATTGTTATAGTGTTGTATATTGTGTTATAGTTCTATATTGTTATAGTGTTATAGTGTTCTATATTGTTATAGTGTTATAGTATAGTGTTATATTGTTATAGTGTTATAGTGTTATAGTGTTATAGTGTTATATATATTGTTATAGTGTTATAGTGTTATAGTGTTCTATATTGTTATAGTGTTATAGTGTTATATGTTATAGTGTTATAGTGTTATAGTGTTCTATATTGTTATAGTGTTATAGTGTTATAGTGTTATAGTGTTATATGTTATAGTGTTATAGTGTTATATTGTTATAGTGTTCTATAGTGTTATAGTGTTCTATATTGTTATAGTGTTCTATAGTGTTATAGTGTTATAGTGTTATAGTGTTATAGTGTTATAGTGTTCTATATTGTTATAGTGTTATAGTGTTATAGTGTTATATTGTTATAGTGTTCTATATTGTTATAGTGTTATAGTGTTATAGTGTTATATATTGTTATAGTGTTATAGTGTTATAGTGTTATAGTGTTCTATATTGTTATAGTGTTATAGTGTTATAGTGTTATATATTGTTATAGTGTTATAGTGTTATAGTGTTATAGTGTTATAGTGTTATTGTTATATTGTTATAGTGTTATAGTGTTCTATATTGTTATAGTGTTATAGTGTTATAGTGTTCTATATTGTTATAGTGTTATAGTGTTATAGTGTTATATTGTTATAGTGTTATATTGTTATAGTGTTCTATATTGTTATAGTGTTATATATTGTTATAGTTATAGTGTTATAGTGTTCTATATTGTTATAGTGTTATAGTGTTATAGTGTTATAGTGTTATAGTGTTCTATATTGTTATAGTGTTATAGTGTTATATTGTTATAATGTTATAGTGTTATAGTGTTCTATATTGTTATAGTGTTATAGTGTTATATATTGTTATAGTGTTCTATATTGTTATAGTGTTATAGTGTTATAGTGTTATATTGTTATAGTGTTCTATATTGTTATAGTGTTCTATATTGTTATAGTGTTATAGTGTTATAGTGTTATAGTGTTATAGTGTTATAGTGTTCTATATTGTTATAGTGTTATAGTGTTCTATATTGTTATAGTGTTATAGTGTTCTATATTGTTATAGTGTTATAGTGTTATAGTGTTCTATATTGTTATAGTGTTATAGTGTTATAGTGTTCTATATTGTTATAGTGTTATAGTGTTATAGTGTTCTATATTGTTATAGTGTTATAGTGTTATAGTGTTATAGTGTTATAGTGTTATAGTGTTATAGTGTTCTATATTGTTATAGTGTTATAGTGTTATAGTGTTATAGTGTTATAGTGTTCTATATTGTTATAGTGTTATAGTGTTATAGTGTTATAGTGTTATAGTGTTATATTGTTATAGTGTTATAGTGTTCTATATTGTTATAGTGTTATATTGTTATAGTGTTATAGTGTTATATTGTTATAGTGTTATAGTGTTATAGTGTTATATTGTTATAGTGTTATAGTGTTCTATATTGTTATAGTGTTATAGTGTTCTATATTGTTATAGTGTTATAGTGTTATAGTGTTCTATATTGTTATAGTGTTATAGTGTTATAGTGTTATAGTGTTATAATGTTATAGTGTTCTATATTGTTATAGTGTTCTATATTGTTGTATTGTTATAGTGTTATAGTGTTATAGTGTTCTATATTGTTATAGTGTTATAGTGTTATAGTGTTATATTGTTATAGTGTTATATTGTTATAGTGTTATATTGTTATAGTGTTATAGTGTTCTATATTGTTATAGTGTTATCGTGTTATAGTGTTATAGTGTTATAGTGTTCTATATTGTTATAGTGTTATAGTGTTATAGTGTTATAGTGTTCTATATTGTTATATTGTTATAGTGTTCTATATTGTTATAGTGTTATAGTGTTATAGTGTTCTATATTGTTATAGTGTTATAGTGTTATAGTGTTCTATATTGTTATATTGTTATAGTGTTCTATATTGTTATAGTGTTATAGTGTTATAGTGTTATATTGTTATAGTGTTATAGTGTTATAGTGTTATAGTGTTCTATATTGTTATAGTGTTATAGTGTTATAGTGTTCTATATTGTTATAGTGTTATAGTGTTCTATATTGTTATAGTGTTATAGTGTTATAGTGTTATATTGTTATAGTGTTCTATATTGTTATAGTGTTATAGTGTTATAGTGTTATAGTGTTATAGTGTTCTATATTGTTATAGTGTTATAGTGTTATAGTGTTATAGTGTTCTATATTGTTATATTGTTATAGTGTTCTATATTGTTATAGTGTTATAGTGTTATAGTGTTATAGTGTTCTATATTGTTATAGTGTTATAGTGTTATAGTGTTCTATATTGTTATAGTGTTATAGTGTTATAGTGTTCTATATTGTTATATTGTTATAGTGTTCTATATTGTTATAGTGTTATAGTGTTATAGTGTTCTATATTGTTATAGTGTTATAGTGTTATAGTGTTATAGTGTTCTATATTGTTATAGTGTTACAGTGTTATAGTGTTCTATAGTGTTATAGTGTTCTATATTGTTATAGTGTTATAGTGTTCTATATTGTTATAGTGTTATAGTGTTCTATAGTGTTATAGTGTTCTATAGTGTTATAGTGTTCTATATTGTTATAGTGTTATAGTGTTCTATATTGTTATAGTGTTATAGTGTTATAGTGTTATAGTGTTCTATATTGTTATAGTGTTATAGTGTTATAGTGTTATAGTGTAATAGTGTTATATTGTTATAGTGTTCTATATTGTTATAGTGTTATAGTGTTATAGTGTTATAGTGTTCGATATTGTTATAGTGTTATAGTGTTATAGTGTTATAGTGTTCGATATTGTTATAGTGTTATAGTGTTATAGTGTTATAGTGTTCTATATTGTTATAGTGTTATAGTGTTATAGTGTTCTATATTGTTATAGTGTTATAGTGTTATAGTGTTCTATATTGTTATAGTGTTATAGTGTTATTGTGTTATAGTGTTCTATATTGTTATAGTGTTCTATATTGTTGTAGTGTTATAGTGTTATAGTGTTATAGTGTTATAGTGTTGTTATAGTGTTATAGTATTGTTATAGTGTTGTTATAGTGTTATAGTATTGTTATAGTGTTCTATATTGTTGTAGTGTTATAGTGTTATAGTGTTATAGTGTTCTATATTGTTATAGTGTTCTATATTGTTATAGTGTTCTATATTGTTATAGTGTTATAGTGTTCTATATTGTTATAGTGTTATAGTGTTCTATATTGTTATAGTGTTATAGTGTTATAGTGTTCTATATTGTTATAGTGTTACAGTGTTATAGTGTTCTATAGTGTTATAGTGTTCTATATTGTTATAGTGTTATAGTGTTCTATATTGTTATAGTGTTATAGTGTCCTATAGTGTTATAGTGTTCTATAGTGTTATAGTGTTCTATATTGTTATAGTGTTATAGTGTTATAGTGTAATAGTGTTATAGTGTTCTATATTGTTATAGTGTTATAGTGTTATAGTGTTATAGTGTTCGATATTGTTATAGTGTTATAGTGTTATAGTGTTATAGTGTAATATATTGTTATAGTGTTATAGTGTTATAGTGTTATAGTGTTCTATATTGTTATAGTGTTATAGTGTTATAGTGTTATAGTGTTATAGTGTTCTATATTGTTATAGTGTTATAGTGTTATAGTGTTATAGTGTTATAGTGTTCTATATTGTTATAGTGTTATAGTGTTCTATATTGTTATAGTGTTATAGTGTTATAGTGTTATAGTGTTCTATATTGTTATAGTGTTATAGTGTTATAGTGTTATAGTGTTATAGTGTTCTATATTGTTATAGTGTTATAGTGTTATAGTGTTCTATATTGTTATAGTGTTATAGTGTTATAGTGTTATAGTGTTATAGTGTTCTATATTGTTATAGTGTTATAGTGTTATAGTGTTCTATATTGTTATAGTGTTATAGTGTTATAGTGTTCTATATTGTTATAGTGTTATAGTGTTCTATAGTGTTATAGTGTTATAGTGTTATAGTGTTATAGTGTTATAGTGTTCTATATTGTTATAGTGTTATAGTGTTATAGTGTTCTATATTGTTATAGTGTTATAGTGTTATAGTGTTATAGTGTTCTATATTGTTATAGTGTTCTATATTGTTATATTGTTATAGTGTTATAGTGTTATAGTGTTATAGTGTTCTATATTGTTATAGTGTTATATTGTTATATTGTTATAGTGTTATAGTGTTCTATATTGTTATAGTGTTATCGTGTTATAGTGTTCTATATTGTTATAGTGTTCTATATTGTTATAGTGTTATAGTGTTATAGTGTTATATTGTTATAGTGTTCTATATTGTTATAGTGTTATAGTGTTATAGTGTTATAGTGTTATAGTGTTCTATATTGTTATAGTGTTATAGTGTTATAGTGTTATATTGTTATAGTGTTATAGTGTTATAGTGTTATAGTGTTATAGTGTTATAGTGTTCTATATTGTTATAGTGTTATAGTGTTATAGTGTTATAGTGTTCTATATTGTTATAGTGTTATAGTGTTATAGTGTTATAGTGTTATAGTGTTCTATATTGTTATAGTGTTATAGTGTTATAGTGTTATAGTGTTCTATATTGTTATATTGTTATAGTGTTATATTGTTATATTGTTATATTGTTATAGTGTTATAGTGTTATAGTGTTCTATATTGTTATAGTGTTATCGTGTTATAGTGTTATAGTGTTATAGTGTTCTATATTGTTATAGTGTTATAGTGTTATAGTGTTATAGTGTTCTATATTGTTATATTGTTATAGTGTTCTATATTGTTATAGTGTTATAGTGTTATAGTGTTCTATATTGTTATAGTGTTATAGTGTTATAGTGTTCTATATTGTTATAGTGTTATAGTGTTATAGTGTTCTATATTGTTATATTGTTATAGTGTTCTATATTGTTATAGTGTTATAGTGTTCTATATTGTTATAGTGTTATAGTGTTATAGTGTTCTATATTGTTATAGTGTTATAGTGTTATAGTGTTATATTGTTATAGTGTTATAGTGTTATATTGTTATAGTGTTATAGTGTTCTATATTGTTATAGTGTTATAGTGTTCTATATTGTTATAGTGTTATAGTGTTATAGTGTTCTATATTGTTATAGTGTTATAGTGTTATAGTGTTCTATATTGTTATAGTGTTATAGTGTTATAGTGTTATAGTGTTCTATATTGTTATAGTGTTCTATATTGTTATATTGTTATAGTGTTATAGTGTTATATTGTTATAGTGTTATAGTGTTCTATATTGTTATAGTGTTATAGTGTTATAGTGTTATAGTGTTCTATATTGTTATAGTGTTATAGTGTTATAGTGTTCTATAGTGTTATAGTGTTCTATATTGTTATAGTGTTATAGTGTTCTATATTGTTATAGTGTTCTATATTGTTATAGTGTTATAGTGTTATAGTGTTATATTGTTATAGTGTTATAGTGTTATAGTGTTATATTGTTATAGTGTTATAGTGTTCTATATTGTTATAGTGTTATAGTGTTCTATATTGTTATAGTGTTATAGTGTTATAGTGTTCTATATTGTTATAGTGTTATAGTGTTATAGTGTTATAGTGTAATAGTGTTATATTGTTATAGTGTTCTATATTGTTATAGTGTTATAGTGTTATAGTGTTCTATATTGTTATATTGTTATAGTGTTCTATATTGTTATAGTGTTCTATATTGTTATAGTGTTATAGTGTTATAGTGTTCTATATTGTTATAGTGTTATAGTGTTATAGTGTTCTATATTGTTATAGTGTTATAGTGTTATAGTATTCTATATTGTTATAGTGTTATATTGTTATAGTGTTATAGTGTTCTATATTGTTATAGTGTTATAGTGTTATAGTGTTCTATATTGTTATAGTGTTATAGTGTTATATTGTTATAGTGTTATATATTGTTATAGTGTTATAGTGTTCTATATTGTTATAGTGTTATAGTGTTATAGTGTTCTATATTGTTATAGTGTTATAGTGTTATAGTGTTCTATATTGTTATAGTGTTATAGTGTTATAGTGTTATAGTGTTATAGTGTTCTATATTGTTATATTGTTATAGTGTTATAGTGTTATAGTGTTCTATATTGTTATAGTGTTATATTGTTATATTGTTATAGTGTTATAGTGTTCTATATTGTTATAGTGTTATCGTGTTATAGTGTTCTATATTGTTATAGTGTTCTATATTGTTATAGTGTTATAGTGTTATAGTGTTCTATATTGTTATAGTGTTCTATATTGTTATAGTGTTCTATATTGTTATAGTGTTATAGTGTTCTATATTGTTATAGTGTTCTATATTGTTATAGTGTTCTATATTGTTATAGTGTTATAGTGTTCTATATTGTTATAGTGTTATAGTGTTATAGTGTTCTATATTGTTATAGTGTTATAGTGTTATAGTGTTATAGTGTTATAGTGTTATAGTGTTCTATAGTGTTATAGTGTTATAGTGTTCTATATTGTTATAGTGTTATAGTGTTATAGTGTTCTATATTGTTATAGTGTTATAGTGTTATAGTGTTATAGTGTTATAGTGTTATAGTGTTCTATATTGTTATAGTGTTATAGTGTTATAGTGTTATAGTGTTATAGTGTTATAGTGTTATATTGTTATAGTGTTCTATATTGTTATAGTGTTATAGTGTTATAGTGTTATAGTGTTATAGTGTTATAGTGTTCTATATTGTTATAGTGTTATAGTGTTATAGTGTTATAGTGTTCTATATTGTTATAGTGTTCTATATTGTTATAGTGTTATCGTGTTATAGTGTTATATTGTTATAGTGTTCTATATTGTTATAGTGTTATAGTGTTATAGTGTTATAGTGTTCTATATTGTTATAGTGTTATAGTGTTATAGTGTTCTATATTGTTATAGTGTTATAGTGTTATAGTGTTATAGTGTTCTATATTGTTATATTGTTATAGTGTTATATTGTTATATTGTTATATTGTTATAGTGTTATAGTGTTATAGTGTTCTATATTGTTATAGTGTTATAGTGTTATAGTGTTCTATATTGTTATAGTGTTATAGTGTTATAGTGTTATAGTGTTCTATATTGTTATATTGTTATAGTGTTCTATATTGTTATAGTGTTATAGTGTTATAGTGTTCTATATTGTTATAGTGTTATAGTGTTATAGTGTTCTATATTGTTATAGTGTTATAGTGTTATAGTGTTCTATATTGTTATATTGTTATAGTGTTCTATATTGTTATAGTGTTATAGTGTTCTATATTGTTATAGTGTTATAGTGTTATAGTGTTCTATATTGTTATAGTGTTATAGTGTTATAGTGTTCTATATTGTTATAGTGTTATAGTGTTCTATATTGTTATAGTGTTATAGTGTTCTATATTGTTATAGTGTTATAGTGTTCTATATTGTTATAGTGTTATAGTGTTCTATATTGTTATAGTGTTATAGTGTTATAGTGTTCTATATTGTTATAGTGTTATAGTGTTATAGTGTTCTATATTGTTATATTGTTATATTGTTATATTGTTATAGTGTTATAGTGTTCTATATTGTTATAGTGTTATCGTGTTATAGTGTTATAGTGTGATAGTGTTATAGTGTTATAGTGTTCTATATTGTTATAGTGTTATAGTGTTATAGTGTTATAGTGTTCTATATTGTTATAGTGTTATATTGTTATAGTGTTCTATAGTGTTATAGTGTTCTATATTGTTATAGTGTTCTATAGTGTTCTATATTGTTATAGTGTTCTATATTGTTATAGTGTTATAGTGTTATAGTGTTATATTGTTATAGTGTTATAGTGTTATAGTGTTATATTGTTATAGTGTTATAGTGTTCTATATTGTTATAGTGTTATAGTGTTCTATATTGTTATAGTGTTATAGTGTTATAGTGTTCTATATTGTTATAGTGTTCTATATTGTTATAGTTTTATAGTGTTATAGTGTTATAGTGTTATATTGTTATAGTGTTCTATATTGTTATAGTGTTATAGTGTTATAGTGTTCTATATTGTTATATTGTTATAGTGTTCTATATTGTTATAGTGTTATAGAGTTATAGTGTTATAGTGTTATAGTGTTCTATATTGTTATAGTGTTATAGTGTTATAGTGTTCTATATTGTTATAGTGTTACAGTGTTCTATATTGTTATAGTGTTATAGTGTTATAGTGTTACAGTGTTCTATATTGTTATAGTGTTATAGTGTTATAGTGTTATAGTGTTCTATATTGTTATAGTGTTATAGTGTTATAGTGTTATAGTGTTCTATATTGTTATAGTGTTATATTGTTATAGTGTTATAGTGTTCTATATTGTTATAGTGTTATAGTGTTATAGTGTTCTATATTGTTATAGTGTTATAGTGTTATAGTGTTCTATATTGTTATAGTGTTATAGTGTTATAGTGTTATAGTGTTATAGTGTTCTATATTGTTATAGTGTTATAGTGTTATAGTGTTATAGTGTTCTATATTGTTATAGTGTTATATTGTTATATTGTTATAGTGTTATAGTGTTCTATATTGTTATAGTGTTATCGTGTTATAGTGTTCTATATTGTTATAGTGTTCTATATTGTTATAGTGTTATAGTGTTATAGTGTTCTATATTGTTATAGTGTTCTATATTGTTATAGTGTTCTATATTGTTATAGTGTTATAGTGTTCTATATTGTTATAGTGTTCTATATTGTTATAGTGTTCTATATTGTTATAGTGTTATAGTGTTCTATATTGTTATAGTGTTATAGTGTTATAGTGTTCTATATTGTTATAGTGTTATAGTGTTATAGTGTTATAGTGTTCTATATTGTTATAGTGTTATAGTGTTATAGTGTTATAGTGTTCTATATTGTTATAGTGTTATAGTGTTATAGTGTTCTATATTGTTATAGTGTTATAGTGTTATAGTGTTATAGTGTTCTATATTGTTATAGTGTTATAGTGTTCTATAGTGTTATAGTGTTATAGTGTTATAGTGTTATAGTGTTATAGTGTTATATTGTTATATTGTTATAGTGTTATAGTGTTATAGTGTTCTATAGTGTTATAGTGTTATAGTGTTATAGTGTTCTATAGTGTTATAGTGTTATAGTGTTCTATATTGTTATCGTGTTCTATATTGTTATAGTGTTCTATATTGTTATAGTGTTCGAGAGAGAGAGAGAGAGAGAGAGAGAGAGAGAGAGATTGATGGACAGAGAGAGAGAGAGATTGGTGGACAGGGAGAGAGAGAGAGGTGAAAAAAGGAGAGAGAGGGAGGGAAGTTGGTGGACAGGGAGTGAGATAGAGAGGGAAGTTGGTGGACAGGGAGTAAGAGAGAGGGAGGTGGACAGGGAGTGAGAGGGGGAGGGAGGTGGACAGGGAGTGAGAGGGGGAGGGATGTGGACAGGGAGAGAGAGGGGGAGGTTGGTGGACAGGGAGTGAGAGAGGGAGGGAGATGGACAGGGAGTGAGAGGGGGAGGGAGGTGGACAGGTAGAGAGAGGGGGAGGTTGGTGGACAGGGAGTGAGAGGGGGAGGTTGGTGGTCAGGGAGTGAGAGGGGGAGGTTGGTGGTTAGGGAGTGAGAGATGGAGGGAGGTGGACAGGGAGTGAGAGGGGGAGGGAGGTGGACAGGTAGAGAGAGGGGGAGGGAGGTGGACAGGTAGAGAGAGGGGGAGGTTGGTGGACAGGGAGTGAGAGGTGGAGGGAGGTGGACAGGGAGTGAGAGGGGGAGGGAGGTGGACAGGGAGAGAGAGGGGGAGGTTGGTGGACAGGGAGTGAGAGGGGGAGGTTGGTGGTCAGGGAGTGAAAGGGGGAGGGGAGGTGGACAGGGAGAGAGGGGGGGAGGTGGACAGGGAGAGAGAGGGGAGGTTGGTGGTCAGGGAGTGAGAGATGGAGGGAGGTGGACAGGGAGTGAGAGGGGGAGGGAGGTGGACAGGTAGAGAGGGGGGAGGGAGGTGGACAGGTAGAGAGGGGGGAGGTTGGTGGACAGGGAGTGAGAGGGGGAGGTTGGTGGTCAGGGAGTGAGAGGGGGAGGGAGGTGGACAGGGAGAGAGAGGGGAGGTTGGTGGACAGGGAGTGAGAGGGGGAGGTTGGTGGTCAGGGAGTGAAAGGGGGAGGGAGGTGGACAGGGAGAGAGGGGGAGGGAGGTGGACAGGGAGAGAGGGGGGAGGTTGGTGGACAGGGAGTGAGAGGGGGAGGTTGGTGGACAGGGAGTGAGAGGGGGAGGTTGGTGGACAGGGAGAGAGGGGGGGAGGGAGGTGGACAGGGAGTGAGAGGGGGAGGTTGGTGGTCAGAGAGTGAAAGGGGGAGGGAGGTGGACAGGGAGTGAGAGGGGGAGGTTGGTGGTCAGAGAGTGAAAGGGGGAGGGAGGTGGACAGGGAGAGAGAGGGGGAGGGAGGTGGACAGGGAGAGAGAGGGGGAGGTTGTGTTTTCCTTTATCCAGGAATACAGAATACACTGCCCTCCCTGTACCGTCTGTTCTGTTTGTCTGTCTGCTTGTCTGCTTGTCTATCTGCCTGTCGATCAGCCCAGCCCAGCATTCCCCCCCTGCATACCAATGTTTTCCTCCTCTTACACAACGCTTGGAAAATAATCCGATAAACGGACCAGGACCCGATCTGCCAATGAAAAGGTGGGAGTGCCATTTTAAGCATTTTGATTGGCTCCTTTGGCAGTAAGCATGTGGATTCAACACCGAACCTGGTATTAGGGGTGTGGCCAGAGCACAGTCTCAGTGTACTTGTCCAATGGCTGAAGCCCTACTGTTGTCAGTGTCTGTCTCACCTCTCCCCTCTAGCCTTGGAGGATAGGCAGATCAGATAAGCAGACTGGCTGGATCTCTCTCTCACACTCAAACAGATCTATCTAAAGTACGTCTGTCTGTCTATCAACGATGGTGGTCCCTGGCTCTCAACACGCAGAGGACAAGATGTATCATCCTCCGGAGGGTCTGCAGAAGATGCTCATGTACCTGACTTCAGCTGTTATCTGGAACTTTACAAGAAGTCTATTGAGGAGCCGGACGGTAGGTTAATAAGGAAGTAAGACAGTAGGTTAAGAAGGAAGTAGACTGTAGGTTAATAAGGAAGTAAGATGGTAGGTTAATAAGGAAGTAAGATGGTAGGTTAATAAGGAAGTAAGATGGTAGGTTAATAAGGAAGTAAGACAGTAGGCTAATAAGGAAGTAGACTGTAGGTTAATAAGGAAGTAGACAGTAGGTTAATAAGGAAGTAGACTATAGGTTAATAAGGAAGTAAGACGGTAGGCTAATAAGGAAGTAAGACAGTAGGTTAATAAGGAAGTAAGACAGTAGGTTAATAAGGAAGTAAGATTGTTGGTTAATAAGGAAGTAAGATGGTAGGCTAATAAGGAAGTAAGACGGTAGGCTAATAAGGAAGTAAGACGGTAGGCTAAGAAGGAAGTAAGACGGTAGGTTAAAAAGGAAGTAAGACGGTAGGTTAAGAAGGAAGTAAGACGGTAGGTTAAGAAGGAAGTAAGACGGTAGGTTAAGAAGGAAGTAGACTGTAGGTTAAGAAGGAAGTAGACTGTAGGTTAAGAAGGAAGTAAGACGGTAGGCTAAGAAGGAAGTAGACTGTAGGTTAATAAGGAAGTAGACTTTAGGTTAATAAGGAAGTAGACTGTAGGTTAAGAAGGAAGTAGACTGTAGGTTAATAAGGAAGTAAGACGGTTGGTTAATAAGGAAGTAAGACGGTAGGCTAATAAGGAAGTAGACTGTAGGTTAAGGAAGGAGGTTAGCCGTGCGTGTGCTTGTTGCTAGCAGAATAACTCAAACTTTGTGTGTGTATGTCCTATGCACATGACTCATCTGCAATAGCTTGGTTGTGTGTGTATGTGTGTGTGTATATGTGTGTATATCTATGTGTGTATATGTGTGTGTGTATATGTGTGTATATCTATGTGTGTATATGTGGGTGTGCTCCAAACAACATCTGTTATTTTTTTTCTTGGGCAGTATTCTGGAAAGAGGTCGCTAGTGATTTCTATTGGAAGAAACCTCCTACGGGTCAGATTCTGCAGTATAACTTCGACGTGACCAAAGGGAATATCTATGTGAAATGCATGGAGGGAGCCACAACTAACATGTGTTACAACGTCCTGGACAGGAACGTGAAGGACAAGAACCTTGGTGAACGAGTTGCATTCTACTGGTAAGACAAAATAACAGTTATTCTTGTATCTACTCTTATCTTGGTCAGGACATTTATTGTAAAAGACTATGTGTCCCTCAATGACTTACCTGATTTAATAAATAAAAAAAGAAGGCAACAATTATTGAAAAATTGAATTGAAAAAAGAAAAGCAGTGAAAAAAGAAAAAAGAAAGCAGTGAGCCAGTGAGCCAATGCACAGTGAACTGCACTTACCCACAGTGAACTGCACTTACCCACAGTGAACTTTACTTACCCACAGTGAACTTTACTTACCCACAGTGAACTGCACTTACCCACAGTGAACTGCACTTACCCACAGTGAACTGCACTTACCCACAGTGAACTGCACTTACCCACAGTGAACTGCACTTACCCACAGTGAACTGCACTTACCCACAGTGAACTGCACTTACCCACAGTGAACTTTACTTACCCACAGTGAACTGCACTTACCCACAGTGAACTACACTTACCCACAGTGAACTTTACTTACCCACAGTGAACTGCACTTACCCACAGTGAACTTTACTTACCCACAGTGAACTGCACTTACCCACAGTGAACTGCACTTACCCACAGTGAACTGCACTTAACCACAGTGAACTGCACTTACCCACAGTGAACTGCACTTAACCACAGTGAACTGCACTTACCCACAGTGAACTGCACTTACCCACAGTGAACTGCACTTACCCACAGTGAACTGCACTTAACCACAGTGAACTGCACTTACCCACAGTGAACTGCACTTAACCACAGTGAACTGCACTTAACCACAGTGAACTGCACTTAACCACTGTGAACTTTACACCCACAGTGAACTGCACTTACCCACAGTGAACTGCACTTAACCACAGTGAACTGCACTTAACCACTGTGAACTTTACTTACCCACAGTGAACTGCACTTACCCACAGTGAACTGCACTTAACCAGAGTGAACTGCACTTAACCACTGTGAACTTTACGTACTCACAGTGAACTGCACTTACCCACAGTGAACTGCACTTCGCCCACAGTGAACTGCACTTAACCACTGTGAACTGCACTTACCCACTGTGAACTGCACTTACCCACAGTGAACTGCACTTACCCACAGTGAACTGCACTTAACCACTGTGAACTGCACTTACCCACAGTGAACTGCACTTACCCACAGTGAACTGTACTTAACCACTGTGAACTGCACTTAACCACAGTGAACTGCACTTAACCACAGTGAACTGCAATTAACCACAGTGAACTCCACTTAACCACAGTGAACTGCACTTAACCACAGTGAACTGCACTTACCCACAGTGAACTGCACTTACCCACTATGAACTGCACTTAACTACTGTGAACTGCACTTACCCACTGTGAACTGCACTTACCCACAGTGAACTGCACTTAACCACAGTGAACTGCACTTAACCACAGTGAACTGCACTTAACCACAGTGAACTGCACTTAACCACAGTGAACTGCACTTAACCACAGTGAACTGCACTTAACCACAGTGAACTGCACTTAACCACAGTGAACTGCACTTAACCACTGTGAACTGAACTTAACCACCCTGAACTGCACTTAACCACAGTGAACTGCACTTAACCACAGTGAACTGCACTTAACCACAGTGAACTGCACTTACCCACAGTGAACTGCACTTACCCACAGTGAACTGCACTTAACCACAGTGAACTGCACTTACCCACAGTGAACTGCACTTAACCACAGTGAACTGCACTTAACCACAGTGAACTGCACTTAACCACTGTGAACTTTACTTACCCACAGTGAACTGCACTTACCCACAGTGAACTGCACTTAACCACAGTGAACTGCACTTAACCACTGTGAACTTTACTTACCCACAGTGAACTGCACTTACCCACAGTGAACTGCACTTAACCAGAGTGAACTGCACTTAACCACTGTGAACTTTACGTACTCACAGTGAACTGCACTTACCCACAGTGAACTGCACTTCGCCCACAGTGAACTGCACTTAACCACTGTGAACTGCACTTACCCACTGTGAACTGCACTTACCCACAGTGAACTGCACTTACCCACAGTGAACTGCACTTAACCACTGTGAACTGCACTTACCCACAGTGAACTGCACTTACCCACAGTGAACTGTACTTAACCACTGTGAACTGCACTTAACCACAGTGAACTGCACTTAACCACAGTGAACTGCACTTAACCACAGTGAACTCCACTTAACCACAGTGAACTGCACTTAACCACAGTGAACTGCACTTACCCACAGTGAACTGCACTTACCCACTATGAACTGCACTTAACTACTGTGAACTGCACTTACCCACTGTGAACTGCACTTACCCACAGTGAACTGCACTTAACCACAGTGAACTGCACTTAACCACAGTGAACTGCACTTAACCACAGTGAACTGCACTTAACCACAGTGAACTGCACTTAACCACAGTGAACTGCACTTAACCACAGTGAACTGCACTTACCCACAGTGAACTGCACTTAACCACTGTGAACTGAACTTAACCACCCTGAACTGCACTTAACCACAGTGAACTGCACTTAACCACAGTGAACTGCACTTAACCACAGTGAACTGCACTTAACCACAGTGAACTGCACTTAACCACAGTGAACTGCACTGTTGGTTAAGGTCTTGTCAGTAAGCATTTCACTTGTCAACCCGTGAAGATTAAACTTCACAGACCTGTTTCTCACAGAGCCAGGGCTGAGGTGGGGGAACAACTGTATACTGATAGTGGGCAGGAAACGAACACACAACACCTTGAGGGTTTCAGAAGATAAGGTGTTTGAAATGTAAACAACACTGAGTCAGAAGTGTACACTGAGTTTACAAAACATTAGGAACAACTTCCTAATATTGAGTTGCACCCCCAGTTTGCCCTCAGAACAGCCTCAATTCGTCGGGGCATGGACTCTACAAGGCTTTTTGAAATGCTTCCCACAGTTGTGTTAATTTGGCTGGATGTCTTTTTGGGTGGTGGACCATTCTTGATACACACAGGAAACTGTTGTGTAGGAAAACCCAGCAGCGTTTTAGTTTTTGACACCCTCAAAACGGTGCACCTGGCACCTACTACCATAGCCTGTTCAAAGGCACTGAAATCTGTTGTCTTGCCCATTCACCCTCTGAACGACACACATACACAATCCATGTCTCAATTGTCTCAAGGATTAAAAGTCCTTCTTTCACCAATTTCCTTCCCTTCATCTGTACTGATTTGATGCCTGCTGGATTCACCTGGTTAACAAGTGACATCAATAAGGGATCATAGCTTTCACCTGGATTCACCTGGTTAACAAGTGACATCAATAAGGGATCATAGCTTTCACCTGGATTCACCTGGATTCACCTGGTTAACAAGTGACATCAATAAGGGATCATAGCTTTCACCTGGATTCACCTGGTTAACAAGTGACATCAATAAGGGATCATAGCTTTCACCTGGAGTCACCTGGTTAACAAGTGACATCAATAAGGGATCATAGCTTTCACCTGGAGTCACCTGGTTAACAAGTGACATCAATAAGGGATCATAGCTTTCACCTGGATTCACCTGGTCAGTCTGTCATGGAACGAGCAGGTGCTCCTAATGTTTTGTCCACTTAGTGATGTCTCAGGTGGGGTTGCTGTCAAAATCTTATCAGTTGTGTATGTATATATATGTGTTTGTGTGTATATATATATATATATATATATATATATATATATATATATATATATATATGTGTGTGTATGTGTATGTATGTGTGTGTGTGTGTGTGTGTATACAGTGCCTTGCGAAAGTATTCGGCCCCCTTGAACTTTGCGACCTTTTGCCACATTTCAGGCTTCAAACATAAAGATATAAAGCTGTATTTTTTGTGAAGAATCAACAACAAGTGGGACACAATCATGAAGTGGAACGACATTTATTGGATATTTCAAACTTTTTTAACAAATCAAAAACTGAAAAATTGGGCGTGCAAAATTATTCAGCCCCTTTACGTTCAGTGCAGCAAACTCTCTCCAGAAGTTCAGTGAGGATCTCTGAATGATCCAATGTTGACCTAAATGACTAATGATGATAAATACAATCCACCTGTGTGTAATCAAGTCTCCGTATAAATGCACCTGCACTGTGATAGTCTCAGAGGTCCGTTAAAAGCGCAGAGAGCATCATGAAGAACAAGGAACACACCAGGCAGGTCCGAGATACTGTTGTGAAGAAGTTTAAAGCCGGATTTGGATACAAAAAGATTTCCCAAGCTTTAAATATCCCAAGGAGCACTGTGCAAGCGATAATATTGAAATGGAAGGAGTATCAGACCACTGCAAATCTACCAAGACCTGGCCGTCCCTCTAAACTTTCAGCTCATACAAGGAGAAGACTGATCAGAGATGCAGCCAAGAGGCCCATGATCACTCTGGATGAACTGCAGAGATCTACAGCTGAGGTGGGAGACTCTGTCCATAGGACAACAATCAGTCGTATATTGCACAAATCTGGCCTTTATGGAAGAGTGGCAAGAAGAAAGCCATTTCTTAAAGATATCCATAAAAAGTGTTGTTTAAAGTTTGCCACAAGCCACCTGGGAGACACACCAAACATGTGGAAGAAGGTGCTCTGGTCAGATGAAACCAAAATTGAACTTTTTGGCAACAATGCAAAACGTTATGTTTGGTGTAAAAGCAACACAGCTCATCACCCTGAACACACCATCCCCACTGTCAAACATGGTGGTGGCAGCATCATGGTTTGGGCCTGCTTTTCTTCAGCAGGGACAGGGAAGATGGTTAAAATTGATGGGAAGATGGATGGAGCCAAATACAGGACCATTCTGGAAGAAAACCTGATGGAGTCTGCAAAAGACCTGAGACTGGGACGGAGATTTGTCTTCCAACAAGACAATGATCCAAAACATAAAGCAAAATCTACAATGGAATGGTTCAAAAATAAACATATCCAGGTGTTAGAATGGCCAAGTCAAAGTCCAGACCTGAATCCAATCGAGAATCTGTGGAAAGAACTGAAAACTGCTGTTCACAAATGCTCTCCATCAAACCTCACTGAGCTCGAGCTGTTTTGCAAGGAGGAATGGGAATAAATTTCAGTCTCTCGATGTGCAAAACTGATAGAGACATACCCCAAGCGACTTACAGCTGTAATCGCAGCAAAAGGTGGTGCTACAAAGTATTAACTTAAGGGGGCTGAATAATTTTGCACGCCCAATTTTTCAGTTTTTGATTTGTTAAAAAAGTTTGAAATATCCAATAAATGTCGTTCCACTTCATGATTGTGTCCCACTTGTTGTTGATTCTTCACAAAAAAATACAGTTTTATATATTTATGTTTGAAGCCTGAAATGTGGCAAAAGGTCGCAAAGTTCAAGGGGGCCGAATACTTTCGCAAGTCACTGTATATATATCTATATATATATATATATATACATGTGTGTGTGTGTGTGTGTGTCTGTGTGTATATATATCTATATATATGTGCGTGTGTTATTGTATCATCATTCAGTTTCATTTTAAAAAGTCAACATTTCCAAGAGGTTATTCTCACCCACATACAACAACAGCGATGGTTTTCTTAAAAGTTGTCACCTGCATGACAGTGGAGATGAAATGGTCATTTAATTGTGAAGTACCACAAATCATGTCCTCCTCAATTGATGGTTAATTTATGCAGGAAGTGATCTATCACCACCCACAGAGTGAGATATGAACACCAAGTGCTAAATACTGTAATCTCTTCAAAGTACTCTATTTGTTTTTACACAATGGTAGCTACAATGATGGCTACCTCAGTCAGTTTGTCACTCGTACACACTCATACACACACACACACACACACACACACATATAGACACACATACACACACACACACACACAGACACACACATATAGACACACACACACACACACACACACACACACACACACACACACACACACACACACACTTTCTGTTTTTTAGCAGAAAATGAAGGCTCTCTGTCTTTAGTGCCAAGAGCCACATGATTTCCGGCGCCGACAGAGATGGCCACCTCGCTTCGCGTTCCTAGGAAACTATGCAGTTTTTTGTTTTTTTACGTGTTATTTCTTACACTAGTACCCCAGGTCATCTTAGGTTTCATTACATACAGCCGAGAAGAACTACTGAATATAAGATCAGCGTCAACTCACCATCAGTACTACCAAGAATATGTTTTTCGCGATGCGGATCCTGTGTTCTGCCTTACAACCAGTGCAACGGAGCGGATTACATGCAGCGACCCAAAAAAACGACTCAGAAAAAGAGGGAAACGAAGCGGTCTTCTGGTCAGACTCCGGAGACGGGCACACCGTGCACCACTCCCTAGCATTCTTCTTGCCAATGTCCAGTCTCTTGACAACAAGGTTGATGAAATCCGAGCAAGGGTAGCATTCCAGAGGGTCATCAGAGACTGTAACGTTCTCTGCTTCACGGAAACATGGCTAACTGGAGAGACGCTATCCGAAGCGGTGCAGCCAGCGGGTTTCTCCACGCAGCGCGCCGACAGAAACAAACATCTTTCTGGTAAGAAGAGGTGCGGGGGCGTATGCCTTATGACCAACGTGACATGGTGTGATGAAAGAAACATACAGGAACTCAAATCCTTCTGTTCACCTGATTTAGAATTCCTCACAATCAAATGTAGACCGCATTATCTACCAAGAGAATTCTCTTCGATTATAATCACAGCCGTATATATCCCCCCCCAAGCAGACACATCGATGGCTCTGAACGAACTTTATTTAACTCTCTGCAAACTGGAAACGATTTATCCGGAGGCTGCATTCATTGTAGCTGGGGATTTTAACAAGGCTAATCTGAAAACAAGACTCCCTAAATTTTATCAGCATATCGATTGCGCAACCAGGGGTGGAAAGACCCTGGACCATTGTTACTCTAACTTCCGCGACGCATATAAGGCTCTGCCCCGCCCCCTTTCGGAAAAGCTGACCACGACTCCATTTTGTTGATCCCTGCCTACAGACAGAAACTAAAACAAGAAGCTCCCACGCTGAGGTCTGTCCAACGCTGGTCTGACCAAGCTGACTCCACACTCCAAGACTGCTTCCATCACGTGGACTGGGAGATGTTTCGTAATGCGTCAGACAACAACATTGACGAATACGCTGATTCGGTGTGCGAGTTCATTAGAACGTGCGTTGAAGATGTCGTTCCCATAGCAACGATTAAAACATTCCCTAACCAGAAACCGTGGATTGATGGCAGCATTCGTGTGAAACTGAAGGCGCGAACCACTGCTTTTAATCAGGGCAAGGTGTCTGGTAACATGACTGAATACAAACAGTGCAGCTATTCCCTCCGCAAGGCTATCAAACAAGCTAAGCGCCAGTACAGAGACAAAGTAGAATCTCATTTCAACGGCTCAGACACAAGAGGCATGTGGCAGGGTCTACAGTCAATCACGGACTACAGGAAGAAACCCAGCCCAGTCACGGACCAGGATGTCTTGCTCCCAGGCAGACTAAAAAACTTTTTTGCCCGCTTTGAGGACAATACAGTGCCACTGACACGGCCTGCAACGAAAACATGCGGTCTCTCCTTCACTGCAGCCGAAGTGAGTAAGACATTTAAACGTGTTAACCCTCGCAAGGCTGCAGGCCCAGACGGCATCCCCAGCCGCGCCCTCAGAGCATGCTCAGACCAGCTGGCCGGTGTGTTTACGGACATATTCAATCAATCCCTATACCAGTCTGCTGTTCCCACATGCTTCAAGAGGGCCACCATTGTTCCTGTTCCCAAGAAAGCTAAGGTAACTGAGCTAAACGACTACCGCCCGTAGCACTCACATCCGTCATCATGAAGTGCTTTGAGAGACTAGTCAAGGACCATATCACCTCCAACCTACCTGACACCCTAGACCCACTCCAATTTGCTTACCGCCCAAATAGGTCCACAGACGATGCAATCTCAACCACACTGCACACTGCCCTAACCCATCTGGACAAGAGGAATACCTATGTGAGAATGCTGTTCATCGACTACAGCTCGGCATTCAACACCCTAGTACCCTCCAAGCTCGTCATCAAGCTCGAGACCCTGGGTCTCGACCCCGCCCTGTGCAACTGGGTACTGGACTTCCTGACGGGCCGCCCCCAGGTGGTGAGGGTAGGCAACAACATCTCCTCCCCGCTGATCCTCAACACTGGGGCCCCACAAGGGTGCGTTCTGAGCCCTCTCCTGTACTCCCTGTTCACCCACGACTGCGTAGCCACGCACGCCTCCAACTCAATCATCAAGTTTGCGGACGACACAACAGTGGTAGGCTTGATTACCAACAACGACGAGACGGCCTACAGGGAGGAGGTGAGGGCCCTCGGAGTGTGGTGTCAGGAAAATAACCTCACACTCAACGTCAACAAAACTAAGGAGATGATTGTGGACTTCAGGAAACAGCAGAGGGAACACCCCCATCCACATCGATGGAACAGTAGTGGAGAGGGTAGCAAGTTTTAAGTTCCTCGGCATACACATCACAGACAAACTGAATTGGTCCACTCACACAGACAGCATCGTGAGGAAGGCGCAGCAGCGCCTCTTCAACCTCAGGAGGCTGAAGAAATTCGGCTTGTCACCAAAAGCACTCACAAACTTCTACAGATGCACAATCGAGAGCATCCTGGCGGGCTGTATCACCGCCTGGTATGGCAACTGCACCGCCCTCAACCGTAAGGCTCTCCAGAGGGTAGTGAGGTCTGCACAACGCATCACCGGGGGCAAACTACCTGCCCTCCTGCCCACCCGATGCTACAGGAAGGCCATAAAGATCATCAAGGACATCAACCACCCGAGCCACTGCCTGTTCACCCCGCTGTCATCCAGAAGGCGAGGTCAGTACAGGTGCATCAAAGCTGGGACCGAGAGACTGAAAAACAGCTTCTATCTCAAGGCCATCAGACTGTTAAACAGCCACCACTAACATTGAGTGGCTACTGCCAACACACTGTCAATGACACTGACTCTACTCCAGCCACTTTAATAATGGGAATTGATGGGAAATGATGTAAATATATCACTAGCCACTTTAAACAATGCTACCTTATATAATGTTACTTACCCTACATTATTCATCTCATATGCATACGTAGATACTGTACTCTATATCATCGACTGCATCCTTATGTAATACATGTATCACTAGCCACTTTAACTATGCCACTTGGTTTACATACTCATCTCATATGTATATACTGTACTCGATATCATCTACTGTATCTTGCCTATGCTGCTCTGTACCATCACTCATTCATATATCCTTATGTACATATTCTTTATCCCCTTACACTGTGTATAAGACAGTAGTTTTTTGGAATTGTTAGTTAGATTACTTGTTCATTATTACTGCTTTGTCGGAACTAGAAGCACAAGCATTTCGCTACACTCGCATTAACATCTGCTAACCATGTGTATGTGACAAATAAAATTTGATTTGATTTGATGATTCTGATCCTGTGGTAGAGAGCTTTAACATAAACATTACTCCCAGCGACAAAAGGGTTTAATTGATGATTGATAGGACCTAGAGAGAATGGTACAATTCCTTGAAATGAAATCAACCTCACGGAAATCAACCTTATGTGTGTGACACATTACCTGGGGCGGCAGGTAGCCTAGTGGTTAGAGCGTTGGACTAGTAATCGGAAGGTTGCAAGATTGAACCCCCGAGCTGACAAGGTAAAAATCTGTTGTTCTGCCCCTGAACAAGGCAGTTAACCCACCGTTCCTAGGCCATCATTGAAAATAAGAATTTGTTCTTAACTGACTTGCCTAGCTAAACAAAAAATATATTTTTTAAATTAGATGACATAGTAACAACCTAGCAACAACAGTACATAGCTGTGTTATGATAATTCTGACATACCTGTCACTTCCTGTCTGTCACTTCCTGTCTGTCACTTCCTGTTAGTCACCAGCCTGTCTTGTCACTTCCTGTCTTGTCAGCTTCCTGTCTTGTCATTATCTGGATAGTTATGATCTGATATTCCAATTTTTTTTATCCAGTTATAACTGTTAGGTGTTTACAGTCAGCCTCTTCATCAGTCAGCCTCTTCATCATGTCAGCCTCTTCATCATGTCATGTTAGGTGTTACAGTCAGCCTCTTCATCAGTCAGCCTCTTCATCATGTCATGTTAGGTGTTACAGTCTGCCTCTTCATCAGTCAGCCTCTTCATCATGTCAGCCTCTTCATCATGTCATGTTAGGTGTTACAGTCAGCCTCTTCATCATGTCATGTTAGGTGTTACAGTCAGCCTCTTCATCAGTCAGCCTCTTCATCATGTCAGCCTCTTCATCATGTCATGTTAGGTGTTACAGTCAGCCTCTTCATCATGTCATGTTAGGTGTTACAGTCAGCCTCTTCATCAGTCAGCCTCTTCATCATGTCATGTTAGGTGTTACAGTCTGCCTCTTCATCAGTCAGCCTCTTCACCATGTCAGCCTCTTCATCATGTCATGTTAGGTGTTACAGTCAGCCTCTTCATCAGTCAGCCTCTTCATCATGTCATGTTAGGTGTTACAGTCTGCCTCTTCATCAGTCAGCCTCTTCATCATGTCATGTTAGGTGTTACAGTCAGCCTCTTCATCATGTCATGTTAGGTGTTACAGTCTGCCTCTTCATCAGTCAGCCTCTTCATCATGTCATGTTAGGTGTTACAGTCTGCCTCTTCATCAGTCAGCCTCTTCATCATGTCATGTTAGGTGTTACAGTCAGCCTCTTCATCAATCAGCCTCTTCATCATGTCATGTTAGGTGTTACAGTCAGCCTCTTCATCAATCAGCCTCTTCATCATGTCATGTTAGGTGTTTACAGTCTGCCTCTTCATCATGTCAGCCTCTTCACCATGTCATGTTAAGGTGTTACAGTCCTCTTCATCATGTCATGTTAGGTGTTACAGTCTGCCTCTTCATCAGTCAGCCTCTTCATCATGTCATGTTAGGTGTTTACAGTCAGCCTCTTCGTCATGTCTGTCTGTCTGTCTGTCTGTCTGTCTGTCTGTCTGTCTGTCTGTCTGTCTGTCTGTCTGTCTGTCTGTGTCTGTCTGCCTGCCTGCCTGCCTGCCTGTTGATTGGAAACAACAGAATGTGTTGCAATATTTTGATTGGGTTAACATAGGGGGTAAGGTAGCCTAACCGAAAGGTCTTTGTTTCAAATCTCCGAGCCAGGAGAAAAAAAATGCCGATGTGCCCTTGAGCAAGGCACTTAACCCTAGTTGCTCTGGATAAGAGAGTCTGATAAAAGTAAGTGTGAAGACTGGAAATCAGTGAAATGACTGTATCAAACTGACTATGAGCCCACATGCATCTCAGGTCAGCTCACTAATACAACACTTTCTGTTACAGATGTCGTATGAACCAAATGGTCCAATCAGAAGTAACCTATTTGGATGATTTACATAATAATGTTTCATGTCTGTTCTCCAGGGAGGGGAACTCACCTGATCACCACATGGCCATCACCTACAGTCAGCTGCTGGGACAGGTGTGCAGGTGTGCCAATGTTCTGAAGCAGATGGGTAAGACCAAACCGTCTGGCTCTTTCAAAGACAGGGGGGTTCTAGAGAATTGTAAAAACAGCACTTTTCCACTTTCCCTCTCTAAACATTTGTAATACAGTAATAAGTGCCAAAAACACACACACACCATTTGACATGAGTTTTGGATACTCAGATTCCATCATATTTCTTCCACCTTTTTGTCTTCTGGCGTGTGTGTTTACAGGAGTGAGGAAGGGAGACAGGGTGGCCATCTACCTCCCTATGATTCCAGAGCTGGTGTACACCATGCTGGCCTGCACCAGGATAGGAGCTGTCCACTCCATCGTGGTCAGTGCAGGGATTGACATTAAGGGTTGCCCTATTGCCTAGCGGGGGGGTTCTTGATGGGGGGGGCAAATCAGCAGACAACTGTTCTGTAAACACTGGCCACAGAGTCTGTCAGGAAGTCAAATCAAAAGGCAGTGACTGTCAAGCTTCTGCAGAATCACAGTGTTCTAGAGAATCACAGTGTTCTAGAGAATCACAGTGTTCTAGAGAATCACAGTGTTAGAGAGAATCAGTGTTCTAGAGATTCACAGTGTTCTAGATAATCACAATGTTCTAGAGAATCACAGTTTTAGAGAGAATCACAGTGTTCGAGAGAATCACAGTGTTAGAGAGAATCACAGTGTTCTAGAGAATCACAGTGTTAGAGAGAATCACAGTGTTATAGAGAATCACAGTGTTAGAGAGAATCACAGTGTTCTAGAGAATCACAGTGTTAGAGAGAATCACAGTGTTCTAGAGAATCACAGTGTTAGAGAGAATCACAGTGTTCTAGAGAATCACAGTGTTAGAAAGAATCACAGTGTTAGAGAGAATCACAGTGTTCTAGAGAATCACAGTGTTAGAGAGAATCACAGTGTTGGAGAGAATCACAGTGTTCAAGAGAATCACAGTGTTAGAGAGAATCACAGTGTTAGAGAGAATCACAGTGTTCTTGAGAGTCACAGTGTTCTAGAGAATCACAGTGTTAGAGAGAATCACAGTGTTCTTGATAATCACAGTGTTCTAGAGAATCACAGTGTTAGAGAGAATCACAGTGTTCTAGAGAATCACAGTGTTCTAGAGAATCACAGTGTTCGAGAGAATCACAGTGTTCTAGAGAATCACAGTGTTATAGAGAATCACAGTGTTATAGAGAATCACAGTGTTAGAGAGAATCACAGTGTTAGAGAGAATCACAGTGTTATAGAGAATCACAGTGTTCTAGAGAATCATAGTGTTCGAGAGAATCACAGTGTTCGAGAGAATCACAGTGTTCTAGAGAATCACAGTGTTCTAGAGAATCACAGTGTTATAGAGAATCACAGTGTTATAGAGAATCACAGTGTTAGAGAGAATCACAGTGTTAGAGAGAATCACAGTGTTCTCGACAATCACAGTGTTAGAGAGAATCACAGTGTTAGAGAGAATCACAGTGTTCTAGAGAATCACAGTGTTCTAGAGAATCACAGTGTTCTAGAGAATCACAGTGTTCTAGAGAATCACAGTGTTAGAGAGAATCACAGTGTTCTAGAGAATCACAGTGTTCTAGAGAATCACAGTGTTCTAGACAATCACAGTGTTAGAGAGAATCACAGTGTTCTAGAGAATCACAGTGTTAGAGAGAATCACAGTGTTATTGAGAATCACAGTGTTCTTGAGAATCACAGTGTTCTAGAGAATCACAGTGTTAGAGAGAATCACAGTGTTCTAGAGAATCACAGTGTTAGAGAGAATCACAGTGTTGGAGAGAATCACAGTGTTCTAGAGAATCACAGTGTTAGAGAGAATCACAGTGTTAGAGAGAATCACAGTGTTCTTGAGAGTCACAGTGTTCTAGAGAATCACAGTGTTAGAGAGAATCACAGTGTTCTTGATAATCACAGTGTTCTAGAGAATCACAGTGTTAGAGAGAATCACAGTGTTCTAGAGAATCACAGTGTTAGAGAGAATCACGGTGTTCTAGAGAATCACAGTGTTAGAGAGAATCACAGTGTTAGAGAGAATCACAGTGTTCTAGAGAATCACAGTGTTAGAGAGAATCACAGTGTTGGAGAGAATCACAGTGTTCTAGAGAATCACAGTGTTAGAGAGAATCACAGTGTTAGAGAGAATCACAGTGTTCTTGAGAGTGACAGTGTTCTAGAGAATCACAGTGTTAGAGAGAATCACAGTGTTCTTGATAATCACAGTGTTCTAGAGAATCACAGTGTTAGAGAGAATCACAGTGTTCTAGAGAATCACAGTGTTAGAGAGAATCACAGTGTTCTAGAGAATCACAGTGTTAGAGAGAATCACAGTGTTCGAGAGAATCACAGTGTTCTAGAGAATCACAGTTTTAGAGAGAATCACAGTGTTCGAGAGAATCACAGTGTTCTAGAGAATCACAGTGTTCTAGAGAGTCACAGTGTTCTAGAGATTCACAGTGTTCTAGATAATCACAATGTTCTAGAGAATCACAGTGTTCTAGAGAATCACAGTGTTAGAGAGAATCACAGTGTTCGAGAGAATCACAGTGTTCTAGAGAATCACAGTTTTAGAGAGAATCACAGTGTTCGAGAGAATCACAGTGTTCTAGAGAATCACAGTGTTCTAGAGAGTCACAGTGTTCTAGAGAATCACAGTGTTCTAGAGAATCACAGTGTTCTAGAGAATCACAGTGTTAGAGAGAACCACAGTGTTCTAGAGAATCACAGTGTTAGAGAGAATCACAGTGTTAGAGAGAATCACAGTGTTCTAGAGAATCACAGTGTTAGAGAGAATCACAGTGTTAGAGAGAATCACAGTGTTCTAGAGAATCACAGTGTTAGAGAGAATCACAGTGTTGGAGAGAATCACAGTGTTCTAGAGAATCACAGTGTTAGAGAGAATCACAGTGTTAGAGAGAATCACAGTGTTCTAGAGAATCACAGTGTTAGAGAGAATCACAGTGTTAGAGAGAATCACAGTGTTAGAGAGAATCACATTGTTCTAGAGAATCACAGTCTTCTAGATGATAACAATGTTCTAGAGAATTACAGTTTTAGAGAGAATCACAGTGTTCGAGAGAATCACAGTGTTCTAGAGAATCACAGTGTTCTAGAGAGTCACAGTGTTCTAGAGAATCACAGTGTTCTAGAGAATCACAGTGTTCTAGAGAATCACAGTGTTAGAGAGAATCACAGTGTTCTAGAGAATCACAGTGTTAGAGAGAATCACAGTGTTAGAGAGAATCACAGTGTTAGAGAGAATCACAGTGTTAGAGAGAATCACAGTGTTAGAGAGAATCACAGTGTTCTAGAGAATCACAGTGTTAGAGAGAATCACAGTGTTGGAGAGAATCACAGTGTTCTAGAGAATCACAGTGTTAGAGAGAATCACAGTGTTAGAGAGAATCACAGTGTTCTAGAGAATCACAGTGTTAGAGAGAATCACAGTGTTCTAGAGAATCACAGTGTTCTAGAGAATCACAGTGTTAGAGAGAGTCACAGTGTTCTAGAGAATCACAGTGTTCTAGAGAATCACAGTGTTCTAGAGAAGCACAGTGTTAGAGAGAATCACAGTGTTCTAGAGATTCACAGTCTTCTAGATAATCACAATGTTCTAGAGAATCACAGTGTTGGAGAGAATCACAGTGTTAGAGAGAATCACAGTGTTCTAGAGAATCACAGTGTTCTAGAGATTCACAGTGTTCTAGATAATCACAATGTTCTAGAGAATCACAGTGTTCTAGAGAATCACAGTGTTAGAGAGAATCACATTGTTCTAGAGAATCACAGTCTTCTAGATGATAACAATGTTCTAGAGAATCACAGTTTTAGAGAGAATCACAGTGTTCGAGAGAATCACAGTGTTCTAGAGAATCACAGTGTTCTAGAGAATCACAGTGTTCTAGAGAATCACAGTGTTCTAGAGAATCACAGTGTTCTAGAGAATCACAGTGTTATAGAGAATCACAGTGTTCTAGAGAATCACAGTGTTAGAGAGAATCACAGTGTTCTAGACAATCACAGTGTTGGAGAGAATCACAGTGTTCTAGAGAATCACAGTGTTAGAGAGAATCACAGTGTTAGAGAGAATCACAGTGTTAGAGAGAATCACAGTGTTAGAGAGAATCACGGTGTTGGAGAGAATCACAGTGTTCTAGAGGATCACAGTGTTAGAGAGAATCACAGTGTTAGAGAGAATCACAGTGTTCTAGAGAATCACAGTGTTAGAGAGAATCACAGTGTTAGAGAGAATCACAGTGTTCTAGAGAATCACAGTGTTAGAGAGAATCACAGTGTTAGAGAGAATCATAGTGTTCTAGAGAATCACAGTGTTAGAGAGAGTCACAGTGTTCTAGAGAATCAAACGGTGTCCTTGTACTTCCATACACTATCTACTGATATGAGTTGAATCCATAACATCGCCTCTAGTCCACTGACCATCAACCAGAGTGTTACAAACAATATGAACTTTCTTCATCTTAAACATTCCTATTACCCAAGTGAACTGAGCAGTCGTGCTGGTTGACCTTGCCCTGCTCTCCCATTGGTTAGGTGATAAAAAAACAAGTGAAAACAAAGAATTCCAGTACTGATCTTTCTAAGTCTGTCCATATGTATAGGTGAAAGGCCAAATATGGTACTTCTCCATGTAAATAGCTCATTTACATTTTCAGGCAAGTAATCATAATCTTTGGGCAGGAGGATCCTTCTACTGCCTCCTGTGATGAGGATCCTTCTACTGCCTCCTGTGATGAGGATCCTTACCACTGCCTCCTGTGATGAGGTTCCTGACCACTGCCTCCTGTGATGAGGATTCTTACCACTGCCTCCTGTGATGAGGTTCCTTCTACTGCCTCCTGTGATGAGGTTCCTGACCACTGCCTCCTGTGATGAGGTTCCTTCTACTGCCTCCTGTGATGAGGATCCTTCTACTGCCTCCTGTGATGAGGATCCTTCTACTGCCTCCTGTGATGAGGATCCTTCTACTGCCTCCTGTGATGAGGATCCTTACCACTGCCTCCTGTGATGAGGTTCCTGACCACTGCCTCCTGTGATGAGGATTCTTACCACTGCCTCCTGTGATGAGGTTCCTTCTACTGCCTCCTGTGATGAGGTTCCTTCTACTGCCTCCTGTGATGAGGTTCCTTCTACTGCCTCCTGTGATGAGGATCCTTCTACTGCCTTCTGTGATGAGGATACTTCTACTGCCTTCTGTGATGAGGATCCTTCTACTGCCTCCTGTGATGAGGATCCTTCTACTGCCTCCTGTGATGAGGATCCTGACCACTGCCTCCTGTGATGAGGATCCTGACCACTGCCTCTTGTGATGAGGATCCTTCTACTGCCTCCTGTGATGAGGATCCTTCTACTGCCTCCTGTGATGAGGATCCTTGCCTGAGACTTGACCTGAAGACTAATGCCTAGGCTTTTATCTCAGCTAGCTCATGCAGTCTTGTGGTGTATTTGTATTTATTATAGACCATTAGTTCCTGCCAAGGCAGCAGCTACTCTTCCTGGGGTTTATTATGGATCCCCATTAGTTCCTGCCAAGGCAGCAGCTACTCTTCCTGGGGTTTATTATGGATCCCCATTAGTTCCTGTCAGGGCAGCAGCTACTCTTCCTGGGGTTTATTATGGATCCCAATTAGTTCCTGCCAAGGCAGCAGCTGTTCTGCCTGGGGTTTATTATGGATCCCTTTAGTTCCTGCTAAGGCAGCAGCTGCCCTGCCTGGGGTTTATTATGGATCCCTTTAGTTCCTGCTAAGGCAGCAGCTGCCCTGCCTGGGGTTTATTATGGATCCCTTTAGTTCCTGCTAAGGCAGCAGCTGCCCTGCCTGGGGTTTATTATGGATCCCTTTAGTTCCTGCTAAGGCAGCAGCTGCCCTGCCTGGGGTTTATTATGGATCCCTTTAGTTCCTGCTAAGGCAGCAGCTGCCCTGCCTGGGGTTTATTATGGATCCCTTTAGTTCCTGCTAAGGCAGCAGCTGCCCTGCCTGGGGTTTATTATGGATCCCTTTAGTTCCTGCTAAGGCAGCAGCTGCCCTGCCTGGGGTTTATTATGGATCCCTTTAGTTCCTGCTAAGGCAGCAGCTGCCCTGCCTGGGGTTTATTATGAATCCCTTTAGTTCCTGCTAAGGCAGCAGCTGCCCTGCCTGGGGTTTATTATGGATCCCTTTAGTTCCTGCTAAGGCAGCAGCTGCCCTGCCTGGGGTTTATTATGGATCCCTTTAGTTCCTGCTAAGGCAGCAGCTGCCCTGCCTGGGGTTTATTATGGATCCCTTTAGTTCCTGCTAAGGCAGCAGCTGCCCTGCCTGGGGTTTATTATGGATCCCTTTAGTTCCTGCTAAGGCAGCAGCTGCCCTGCCTGGGGTTTATTATGGATCCCTTTAGTTCCTGCTAAGGCAGCAGCTGCCCTGCCTGGGGTTTATTATGGATCCCTTTAGTTCCTGCTAAGGCAGCAGCTGCCCTGCCTGGGGTTTATTATGGATCCCTTTAGTTCCTGCTAAGGCAGCAGCTGCCCTGCCTGGGGTTTATTATGGATCCCTTTAGTTCCTGCTAAGGCAGCAGCTGCCCTGCCTGGGGTTTATTATGGATCCCTTTAGTTCCTGCTAAGGCAGCAGCTGCCCTGCCTGGGGTTTATTATGGATCCCTTTAGTTCCTGCTAAGGCAGCAGCTGCCCTGCCTGGGGTACAGCAAAATGAAGGTGGTTTATACAATTTAAAATCATTACAATGCATTCACAGTTTTTACAACACACTGGCCCCTACTCCACCACAACCACATATCCACAGTACTAAATCCATGTGTACGTGTGTGTATAGTGTGTATGTTATCATGTGTGTATGCAAAGAAAAGGTATGTGAACCCTTTGGAATTACCTGGATTTCTGCATAAATTGGTCATAAAATGTGATCTGATCTTTATCTAAGTCACACCAATAGACAAACACAGTCTGCTTTAACTAATAACATAAACAATGATACGTTTTCATGTCTTTATTGAACACAAGTTGTAAACATTCACAGTGCAGGGTGGGAAAAGTATGTGAACCTTTTGGATTTAATAACTGGTTGACCCTCCTTTGGCAGTAAAAACCTCAATCAGATGTTTTCTGTAGTTGTGGATCAGACCTGTACAACGGTCAGGAGGAATTTTGGACCATTCCTCTTTACAAAACTGTTTCAGTTCAGCAATATTCTTGGTATGTCTGGTGTGAACCGCTCCCTTGAGGTCAGGACTGACTGGGCCACCCCAGAAGGTCAGGACTGACTGGGCCAATCCAGAAGGTCAGGACTGACTGGGCCACTCCAGAAGGTCAGGACTCTGACTGGGCCACTCCAGAAGGTCAGGACTCTGACTGGGCCACTCCAGAAGGTCAGGACTCTGAGGTCAGGACTCTGACTGGGCCACTCCAGAAGGTCAGGACTGACTGGGCCACTCCAGAAGGTCAGGACTGACTGGGCCACCCCAGAAGGTCAGGACTCTGACTGGGCCACTCCAGAAGGTCAGGACTCTGACTGGGCCACTCCAGAAGGTCAGGACTCTGACTGGGCCACCCCAGAAGGTCAGGACTCTGACTGGGCCACTCCAGAAGGTCAGGACTGACTGGGCCACTCCAGATGGTCAGGACTGACTGGGCCACTCCAGAAGGTCAGGACTCTGACTGGGCCACTCCAGAAGATCAGGACTGACTGGGCCACTCCAGAAGGTCAGGACTCTGACTGGGCCACTCCAGCAGGTCAGGACTCTGACTGGGCCACTCCAGAAGGTCAGGACTCTGACTGGGCCACTCCAGAAGGTCAGGACTCTGACTGGGCCACTCCAGAAGGTCAGGACTCTGACTGGGCCACTCCAGAAGGTCAGGACTGACTGGGCCACTCCAGAAGGTCAGGACTGACTGGGCCACCCCAGAAGGTCAGGACTCTGACTGGGCCACTCCAGAAGGTCAGGACTCTGACTGGGCCACCCCAGAAGGTCAGGACTCTGACTGGGCCACCCCAGAAGGTCAGGACTCTGACTGGGCCACAGGACTCCAGAAGGTCAGGACTGACTGGGCCACCCCAGAAGGTCAGGACTCTGACTGGGCCACCCCAGAAGGTCAGGACTCTGACTGGGCCACTCCAGAAGGTCAGGACTCTGACTGGGCCACTCCAGAAGGTCAGGACTCTGACTGGGCCACTCAGGACAGGTCAGGACTCTGACTGGGCCACTCCAGAAGGTCAGGACTCTGACTGGGCCACTCCAGAAGGTCAGGACTCTGACTGGGCCACTCCAGAAGGTCAGGACTGACTGGGCCAGGTCAGGACTGACTGGGCCACTCCAGAAGGTCAGGACTGACTGGGCCACTCCAGAAGGTCAGGACTCTGACTGGGCCACCCCAGAAGGTCAGGACTCTGAGAAGAAGTCAGGACTGACTGGGCCACTCCAGAAGGTCAGGAATGACTGGGCCACCCCCAGAAGGTCAGGACTCTGGGCTGGGCCACTCCAGAAGGTCAGGACTCTGACTGGGCCACACCAGAAGGTCAGGACTCTGACTGGGCCACCCCAGAAGGTCAGGACTCTGACTGGGCCACTCCAGATGGTCAGGACTGACTGGGCCACTCCAGATGGTCAGGACTGACTGGGCCACTCGAGAAGGTCAGGACTCTGACTGGGCCACTCCAGAAGGTCAGGACTCTGACTGGGCCGCCCCAGAAGGTCAGGACTGACTGGGCCACCCCAGAAGGTCAGGACTCTGACTGGGCCACCCCAGAAGGTCATGACTCTGACTGGGCCACCCCAGAAGGTCAGGACTCTGACTGGGCCACTCCAGGTCAGGACTCTGACTGGGCCACTCCAGAAGGTCAGGACTCTGACTGGGCCACTCCAGAAGGTCAGGACTCTGAATGGGCCACCCCAGAAGGTCAGGACTCTGGCTGGGCCACTCCAGAAGGTCAGGACTGACTGGGCCACTCCAGATGGTCAGGACTGACTGGGCCACTCCAGAAGGTCAGGACTCTGACTGGGCCACTCCAGAAGGTCAGGACTCTGACTGGGCCACTCCAGAAGGTCAGGACTGACTGGGCCACTCCAGAAGGTCAGGACTGACTGGGCCACCCCAGAAGGTCAGGACTCTGACTGGGCCACTCCAGAAGGTCAGGACTCTGACTGGGCCACTCCAGCAGGTCAGGACTGACTGGGCCACTCCAGAAGATCAGGACTGACTGGGCCACCCCAGAAGGTCAGGACTCTGGCTGGGCCACTCCAGAAGGTCAGGACTGACTGGGCCACTCCAGATGGTCAGGACTGACTGGGCCACTCCAGAAGGTCAGGACTCTGACTGGGCCACTCCAGAAGGTCAGGACTCTGACTGGGCCACTCCAGAAGGTCAGGACTCTGACTGGGCCACTCCAGAAGGTCAGGACTGACTGGGCCACTCCAGAAGGTCAGGACTCTGACTGGGCCACTCCAGAAGGTCAGGACTCTGACTGGGCCACTCCAGAAGGTCAGGCCTCTGACTGGGCCACTCCAGAAGGTCAGGACTCTGACTGGGCCACTCCAGAAGGTCAGGACTGACTGGGCCACTCCAGAAGGTCAGGACTGACTGGGCCACTCCAGTAGGTCAGGACTGACTGGGCCACTCCAGAAGGTCAGGACTGACTGGGCCACTCCAGAAGGTCAGGACTGACTGGGCCACTCCAGAAGGTCAGGACTCTGACTGGGGCACTCCAGAAGGTCAGGACTCTGACTGGGCCACTCCAGAAGGCCAGGACTTACTGGGCCAATCCAGAAGGTCAGGACTGACTGGGCCACCCCAGAAGGTCAGGACTCTGACTGGGCCACTCCAGAAGGTCAGGACTCTGACTGGGCTACTCCAGAAGGTCAGGACTCTGACTGGGCCACTCCAGAAGGTCAGGACTCTGAATGGGCCACCCCAGAAGGTCAGGACTCTGGCTGGGCCACTCCAGAAGGTCAGGATTGACTGGGCCACTCCAGATGGTCAGGACTGACTGGGCCACTCCAGAAGATCAGGACTCTGACTGGGCCACTCCAGAAGGTCATGACTCTGACTGGGCCACCCCAGAATGTCAGGACTCTGACTGGGCCACTCCAGAAGGTCAGGACTCTGACTGGGCCACTCCAGAAGGTCAGGACTCTGACTGGGCCACCCCAGAAGGTCAGGACTGACTGGGCCACCCCAGAAGGTCAGGACTCTGACTGGGCCACTCCAGAAGGTCAGGACTCTGACTGGGCCACTCCAGAAGGTCAGGACTCTGACTGGGCCACTCCAGAAGGTCAGGACTCTGACTGGGCCACTCCAGAAGGTCAGGACTGACTGGGCCACTCCAGAAGGTCAGGACTGACTGGGCCACTCCAGTAGGTCAGGACTGACTGGGCCACTCCAGAAGGTCAGGACTGACTGGGCCACTCCAGAAGATCAGGACTGACTGGGCCACCCCAGAAGGTCAGGACTCTGGCTGGGCCACTCCAGAAGTTCAGGACTGACTGGGCCACTCCAGATGGTCAGGACTGACTGGGCCACTCCAGAAGGTCAGGACTCTGACTGGGCCACTCCAGAAGGTCAGGACTCTGACTGGGCCACTCCAGAAGGTCAGGACTCTGACTGGGCCACTCCAGAAGGTCAGGACTCTGACTGGGCCACTCCAGAAGGTCAGGACTGACTGGGCCACTCCAGAAGGTCAGGACTGACTGGGCCACCCCAGAAGGTCAGGACTCTGACTGGGCCACTCCAGAAGGTCAGGACTGACTGGGCCACTCCAGAAGGTCAGGACTGACTGGGCCACTCCAGAAGGTCAGGACTCTGACTGGGCCACTCCAGAAGATCAGGACTCTGACTGGGCCACTCCAGAAGGTCAGGACTCTGACTGGGCCACTCCAGAAGGTCAGGACCCTGACTGGGCCACTCCAGAAGGTCAGGACTCTGACTGGGCCACTCCAGAAGGTCAGGACCCTGACTGGGCCACTCCAGAAGGTCAGGACTGACTGGGCCACTCCAGAAGGTCAGGACTGACTGGGTCACCCCAGAAGGCATATTTTCTTCTGTTCAAGCCATTCTGTTGTTGATTTACTTCTGTGTTTTTGGGTCGTTGTCCTGTTGCATCACCAAACTTCTGTTGAGCTTCAATTGGCAGACAGATAGCCTTACATTCTCATGAAAAATGTCTTGGTGAACTTGGGAATTCATTTTTCCGTTGATAATAGCAAGCTGTCCAGGCCCTGAGGCAGCAAAGCAGCGCCAAACCCATGATGCCCCGTCCACCAGACTTTACAGTTGGGATGAGGTTTTGATGTTGGTGTGCTGTGCCTTTTTTTCTCCACACATAGTGTTGTATGTTCTTTCCAAACAACTCAACTTTAGTTTCAACTTTAGTGGAACATCCAGGTGCTCCTTTGCAAACTTCAGATGTGCAGCAATGTTTTTTTTTTGACAGCAGTGGCTTCTTCCGTGGTGTCCTCCCATGAACACCATTCTTGTTTCGTGTTTTACGTACCGTTGACTCGTCAACAAAGATGTTTGCATCTTCCAGAGATTTCTGTATGAAGACTAATAGAGTGCCATTATGGTTCACTATGTAGGGAATAGGGTGCCATTATGGTTCACTATGTAGCCCAGGGTGGGTTTAAACAGACAAACCAGGCTAGTCCTTCTCCAGCCCGGGTGGGTTTAAATATGGGCCAAGCACACTATAACTGTCAGCATGGGATTTGGGCCAGCATTATAGTAAGCATACAGTAATTTCACTCGCCTGCCGAGCCAGACAGGATTTCAGTTGTAACCTTGAGACTCATGAAAAGGTTATAGCTGCAGCGTCTGGATTCATAAATACCCCACATCTGGGTCGTCCCAAGGTACATTTTTAGTATGCATGCAGGGGCTGTTTTTGACCCGCTGAAATATAGTGACCGCATTTCTGTTGGATCATTGTTTTATGGTACTTTGTTTAAAGTTTCATGAACGTGACATTCAATTAAAATTACAGAGATAGTTTGGTTATTGCAGTGTCAGTACCTGAGTCCTGGCTCTATCTTGGCTCTATCCTGGCTCTATCCTGGCTCTATCCTGGCTCTATCCTGGCTCTATCCTGGGGTATCCTGGCTCTATCCTGGCTCTATCCTGGGGTATCCTGGCTCTATCCTGGGGTATCCTGGGGTATCCTGGCTCTATCCTGGGGTATCCTGGCTCTATCCTGGGGTATCCTGGCTCTATCCTGGCTCCATCCTGGCTCTATCCTGGGGTATCCTGGCTCTACCCTGGGGTATCCTGGCTCTATCCTGGCTCCATCCTGGCTCTAGCCTGGGGTATCCTGGCTCCATCCTGGCTCTATCCTGGGGTATCCTGGCTCTATCCTGGGGTATCCTGGGGTATCCTGGCTCTATACTGGCTCTATCCTGGCTCTATCCTGGGGTATCCTGGCTCTATCCTGGGGTATCCTGGGGTATCCTGGCTCTATCCTGGCTCTATCCTGGCTCTATCCTGGGGTATCCTGGCTCTATCCTGGCTCTATCCTGGCTCTATCCTGGCTCTATCCTGGGGTATCCTGGCTCTATCCTGGCTCTATCCTGGGGTATCCTGGCTCTATCCTGGCTCTATCCTGGGGTATCCTGGCTCTATCCTGGCTCTATCCTGGGGTATCCTGGCTCTATCCTGGCTCTATCCTGGGGTATCCTGGCTCTATCCTGGCTCTATCCTGGGGTATCCTGGCTCTATCCTGGCTCTATCCTGGGGTATCCTGTTCTCTATCCTGGGGTATACTGGGGTATCCTGTTCTCTATCCTGGGGTATCCTGTTCTCTATCCTGGGGTATCCTGTTCTCTATCCTGGGGTATCCTGTTCTCTATCCTGGGGTATCCTGTTCTCTATCCTGGGTATCCTGTTCTCTATCCTGGCTCTATCCTGGGGTATCCTGTTCTCTATCCTGGGGTATCCTGGCTCTATCCTGGGGTATCCTGGCTCCATCCTGGGGTATCCTGTTCTCTATCCTGGGGTATCCTGGGGTATCCTGTTCTCTATCCTGGGGTATACTGGGGTATCCTGTTCTCTATCCTGGGGTATCCTGTTCTCTATCCTGGGGTATCCTGTTCTCTATCCTGTGGTATCCTGTTCTCTATCCTGGGGTATCCTGGGGTATGCTGTTCTCTATCCTGGGTATCCTGTTCTCTATCCTGGGGTATCCTGTTCTCTATCCTGGGGTATCCTGGCTCTATCCTGGGGTATCCTGTTCTCTATCCTGGGGTATCCTGTTGTCTATCCTGGGGTATCCTGTTCTCTATCCTGGGGTATCCTGGCTCTATCCTGGGGTATCATGTTCTCTATCCTGGGGTATCCTGTTCTCTATCCTGGGGTATCCTGGCTCTATCCTGGGGTATCCTGTTGTCTATCCTGGGGTATCTTGTTCTCTATCCTGGGGTATCCTGTTCTCTATCCTGGGGTATCCTGTTCTCTATCCTGGGTCTCCTGTGGTATCCTGTCCTATATCCTGGGGTATCCTGTTCTCTATCCTGGGTATCCTGTTCTCTATCCTGGCGTATCCTGGCTCTATCCTGGGTGTCCTGTTCTCTATCCTGGCTGTATTGCTTTGTCTCATTTAGTCTGGATTTGACACATTCTAGATAGAAGTGGTTTTGTAATACCTTTCTACTGAGCACCAGTAAAGGTATCGATCCAGAGTCCATTGAGTCCTGAAACAATTTACTATAATAAAGTAGATTGCTCTGAATAATATCAGTGGAAGTTGGTATGACAGTTTTAAAATGCCAAGCTGAGTATCTCTCTGCCCCTGTGAACTATCAACCTTGTCCCCTTCACAAGTGCCAGTTTGTAGAGGATCAGCCCCCCCCCACCAACCTGGTCCCAGAATAATATAGACTTTAGCCAACTCCTTTAACTACAGCTGTTTTTACTGAGGAATTGACTAAAACAGATTGAGGAACTAGGCAGCAACATCAAATACCTTTGTTTATTTTTATATCAAGTGTATGAACAATAACTATCAATCACAATGTTCTGTTAAAGGACTCAAATACATGTTGGCTTCCTGGTCTATTATAAAACCTCACTGAGCTGACCTGGTGTGGTGTGTGTGTGTGTGTGTGTGTGTGTGTGTGTGTGTGTGTTTTTCAGTTTGCAGGCTTCTCCTCTGAGTCTCTGTGTGAGAGGATCCTGGATTCCCAGTGCAGTATCCTGGTGACTGCAGGTAAGATAGTGTGGCTACCGGCTAATGCCCAATAAAATGACACCGTTCAGTACGACGTGGCTAATGCCCAATCAAATGACACCGTTCAGTACAACGTGGCTAATGCCCAATCAAATGACACCGTTCAGTACAACGTGGCTAATGCCCAATAAAATGACACCGTTCATGTGGACTTTAGACTCTTGCAAGGCAACATCCTGGTGTGGTCAGTGTCATCTGTTATCAGAAGTTGTAAAGTAATTACATGTTGGCTTGAGTCCCCCCCTCCCCCTCTCTCTCTCTCTTTCTCTCACTTTATCTCTCTCTTCCCCCTCTCTCTCCCCCCTCTCTCTCCCTCTTTCTCTCTCGCCCTCTTTCTCTCCCCCTCTCCCTCCCTACCTCTCGCTCCAGATGGTGTACACAGAGGGGAGAAATTGATCAACCTGAAGCAGATAGCAGATGAAGCTCTGGAAAAGTGCAAGGAGAAGTAAGTTGTCCTGTTTACAGTGTTATCGTCTATCATCTGGTCATGATTATGGCTCTATTCTCCTCTCTCAATTCAATTCAAGGGGCAAGTGAGGTATACACAAAGGCCTCTCTCTCTCTGTCTCTCTCTCTCTGTCTCTCTCTCTCTGTCTCCCTCTCTCTCTGTCTCTCTCTGTCTGTCTCTCTGCCTCTCTCTCCCTCTCTCTGCCTCTCTCTCTCTCTCTCTCTCTCTCTCTCTCTGTGTCTCTGTCTCTCTCTCTCTCTCTCTCTCATCTCTCTATCTCTCTCTCTCTCTCTCTCTCTCTCTGGCTCTCTCTCTCTCTCCTCTCCATCTCTCTCTGTCTCTGTCTCTCTCTCTCTCTCTCTCTCTCTCTCTCTCTCTCTCTCTCTCTCTCTCTCAATTCAATTCAGTATCTTTTATATCTTTTATATATATATATATATATATATATATATATATACAGTGCCTTGCGAAAGTATTCGGCCCCCTTGAACTTTGCGACCTTTTGCCACATTTCAGGCTTCAAACATAAAGATATAAAACTGTCTTTTTTTGTGAAGAATCAACAACAAGTGGGACACAATCATGAAGTGGAACGACATTTATTGGATATTTCAAACTTTTTTAACAAATCAAAAACTGAAAAATTGGGCGTGCAAAATTATTCAGCCCCCTTAAGTTAATACTTTGTAGTGCCACCTTTTGCTGCAATTACAGCTGTAAGTCGCTTGGGGTATGTCTCTATCAGTTTTGCACATTGAGAGACTGACATTTTTTCCCATTCCTCCTTGCAAAACAGCTCGAGCTCAGTGAGGTTGTGGAAAAAGGTTGCAAAGTTCAAGGGGGCCGAATACTTTCGCAAGGCACTGTATATATATATATATATATACATGGTGGGACCAACAGCGATCGCAGCCAGGAGATAACGCCCATATGACAGCATACCAGCAGCATATTTAGGCTACTAAACTCAGCAAAAAAAGAAACGGCCCATTTTCAGGACCCTGTCTTTCAAAATATAATTCGAAAAATCCAAATAACTTCACAGATCTTAATTGTAAACGGTTTAAACACTGTTTCCCATGTGTGTTCAATGAACCATAAACACTTAATGAACATGCACCTGTGGAACTATCGTTAAGACACTAACAACTTACAGGCGGTAGGCAATTAAGGTCACAGTAAAGAAAACTTTGACCTCATGGCTTGGTTTTTGCTCTGACACACACTGTCAACTGTGGGACCTTATATAGACAGGGTGTGTGCCTTTCCAAATCATGCCCAATCAATTTAATTTACCACAGTTGGACTCCAATCAAGTTGTAGAAACATCTCAAGGACGATCAATGGAAAAAGGATGCACCTGAGCTCAATGTTGAGTCTCATAATAGCAAAGGGTCTGAATACTTATGTAAATAAAGTACATATTTGTAAATAAGGTATTTCTGTTTTTATACATTTGCTAAAAATGTCTAAAAACCTGTTTTCGCTTCATCATTATGGGGTATTGTGTGGAAAAATCGTTATTTCGTTCATTTTAGAATAAGGCTGTAATGTAACAAAATGTGAAAAAAGTCAAGGGGTCTGAATACTTTCCTAATGCGCTGTAGATACATCTGTTGCCTTTCACCTACACAAAGGGAATCTGACAGTAGTGGAATTCTTTGTATGTTGTTTCTTATCAGTAAAATAAATCTCTGAACAGGCTCAACTTGCTCGACTGCAATAAATGCCATTAATTGTCTATCGTTCACTTAACCAATTGGGCGGAACCAGAAAGATCCATTTTAGAAATGAAATTGTTTGCAATTTTTTAACTTTATTTTCTATTGCAGGTTCAACTTGTTGGGTTATGTCACGTTCGTCGTATTGATGAGACCAAGGCGCAGCGTGATATGAAGACTTCCTTTAATAAAGGAAAAACACGAAACAAACTAACAAACGAGACGCTATATAAACCGAGTGCTGACAGGCAACTACACATAGACAATAACCCACAAAACCAACATGGAAAATGGCAACCTAAATAGCATCCCTAATCAGAGACAACGATAAACAGCTGCCTCTGATTGGGAACCAATTCAGGCCACCATAGAACTACATTACCTAGACATACAAAAAACTCTTAGATATATAAAAACCCTAGACAGGACAAAAACACATATAGCCACCCTCGTCACACCCTGACCTGACTAAAATAATACATAAAACATAGATAACGAAGGTCTGGGCGTGACAGGTTAGGGTTACTGCTCAGTTCACTTGCCCCAGGCAATAGGGCAAACCGTAATGTCAATCCCTGATTGGCTGACAATTCTTCCAACTCTCTTCTTCTTCTCTCCACAGAGCGTCAGCGACCGTTAAAAGATGTCTAGTAGTTAAGCATCACGCACTGAGGATACAAAGTGGGGATGTTTCTAACAAACTGCAGGTGTGTAGCTATGTACTGTCAGTTTGGGAGTGCCTATTGCAAATCCCATATTTGTTTTCTTGAGCTGCACCACGAACTACTCTGCAGTATGCAGTGCATTGGGAAAGTATTCAGACCCCTTGACTTTTTCCACATTTTGTTACATTACTGCCTTATTCTAAAATTTATTAAATTCATTTTTTCCCCTCATCAATCTACACACAATACATTTATAATGACATCACAATACCCCATAATGACATCATAATACCCCATAATGACATCACAATACATTTATAATGACAAAGTGAATACAGGTTATTAAACATTTTTACAAATGTATAAGAAATACCTTATTTACATAAGTATTCATGCCCTTTGCTATGAGATTTTCGAAATTGAGCTAAGGTGCATCCTGTTTCCATTGATCATCCTTCAGATGTGTCCATATAAGTTCCCACAGTTGACAGATCTGGGGAATGGTACCAAAAAATGTCTGCAGCATTGAAGGTCCCCAAGAACACAGTGGCCGCCATCATTCTGAAATGGAAGAAGTTCGGAACCACCAAGATTCTTCCTAGAGCTGGCCGCCCGGCCAAACTGAGCAATTGGGAAAGAAGGGCATTGGTCAGGGAGGTGACCGAGAACCCGATGGTCACTATGACAGAGCTCCAGAAGAGTTTGTGAGGGTTTTAGGTGACAAGACACATTTCTTCAGCCTCCTGAGGATCCTTTAATCACTGCCAAAGGTGCTTCAACAAAGTTCTGAGTAAAGGGTCTGAATACTTATGTAAATGTCATATATTTTGTTTTTTATTTGTAAGAAATTTGAAGATTTTACAAAAATCTGTTTTAGCTTTGTCATTATGGGGTATTGTGTATCGATTGATGAGGCATAGAATAACACTTTAACGTAACAAAATGTGGAAAAAGTCAAGGGGTCTGAATACTTTCCGAATGAACTGTATATGTTGTCCTCTCACCTGTGTTTCCTGGTGTTATTCTACTGTATTCTGACTGTGTTGTATTTCCTGGTGTTATTCTACTGTATTCTGACTGTGTTGTATTCCTGTTGTATTTCCTGTTGTCCAGACTCCGTGGGATGCTGTGTGTGATGTGTGTTGGGAGGAGGTGATGGGACAGGTCTCAGAGCAGTGTGAACCTGACTCCTGTTGTATTTCCAGTGTTGGGAGGAGGTGATGGGACAGGTCTCAGAGCAGTGTGAACCTGACTCCTGTTGTATTTCCTGTTGTCCAGACCCCGTGGGATGCTGCGTTTGATGTGTGTTGGGAGGAGGTGATGGGACAGGTCTCAGAGCAGTGTGAACCTGAGTGGCTGGATGCAGAGGATCCTCTCTTTATACTTTATACCAGCGGATCTACTGGCAAACCAAAGGTAGGACACACAGTGTCACAAACACAAGAATACATGCACATACAACAATTATACAAACATGTAACGACCTGATCACACTGCCTGGCAGTTTGGGAATGTCTACTGCTCACTGTGTGTGGTCCTTTGTTAACCCTTTGTGTTTTAAGTGTGTGTTTCTAAACGTGTGTGTGTGTGTGTGTGTGTGTGGTCCTGTGTTAACCCCTGTGTTTTAAGTGTGTGTTTCTAAATGTGTGTGTGTGTGTGTGTGTGTGTGTGGTCCTGTGTTAACTCTTTGTGTTTTAAGTGTGTGTTTCTAAATATGTGTGTGTGTGTGTGTGTGTTAACCCTGTGTCTTCCTCCCCTACAGGGTGTCCTCCACACGGTAGCAGGCTACCTGCTCTACACGTTTCTGACCTTTAAGTGTGTGTTTGACCACCAGCCAGACGATGTGTACTGGTGTACTGCTGATATAGGATGGATCACCGGACACTCCTACATCACCTATGGACCCCTGGCCAACGGGGCTACCAGCGTACTGGTCAGTAGAACTGGGATAGAACTGGTGTAGAACTGGTCAGTAGAACTGGTATAGAACTGGTATAGAACTGGTGTAGAACTGGTGTAGAACTGGGATAGACCTGGTGTAGAACTGGTGTAGAACTGGTATAGAACTGGTATAGAACTGGTCAGTAGAACTGGTATAGAACTGGTAAGTAGAACTGGTATAGAACTGGTGTAGAAACTGGTGTAGAACTGGTATAGAACTGGTATAGAACTGGTATAGAACTGGTGTAGAACTGGTATAGAACTGGTGTAGAACTGGTATAGAACTGGTATAGAACTGGTATAGAACTGGTATAGAACTGGTATAGAACTGGTGTAGAACTGGTGTAGAACTGGGAACTGGTATAGAACTGGTGTAGAACTGGTGTAGAACTGGTGTAGAACTGGTATAGAACTGGTGTAGAACTGGTGTAGAACTGGTATAGATCTGGTATAGAACTGGTGTAGAACTGGTATAGAACTGGTGTAGAACTGGGATAGAACTGGTGTAGAACTGGTATAGAAATGGTATAGAACTGGTGTAGAACTGGTGTAGAACTGGTCAGTAGAACTGGTATAGAACTGGTGTAGAACTGGTATAGAACTGGTGTAGAACTGGTGTAGAACTGGTATAGAACTGGTATAGAACTGGTGTAGAACTGGTATAGAACTGGTGTAGAACTGGTATAGAACTGGTGTAGAACTGGTGTAGAACTGGTATAGAACTGGTGTAGAACTGGTATAGAACTGGTGTAGAACTGGTGTAGAACTGGTATAGAACTGGTATAGAACTGGTGTAGAACTGGTGTAGAACTGGTATAGAACTGGTATAGAACTGGTGTAGAACTGGTATAGAACTGGTGTAGAACTGGGATAGAACTGGTGTAGAACTGGTATAGAACTGGTATAGAACTGGTGTAGAACTGGTGTAGAACTGGTCAGTAGAACTGGTATAGAACTGGTGTAGAACTGGTATAGAACTGGTGTAGAACTGGTATAGAACTGGTGTAGAACTGGTATAGAACTGGTGTAGAACTGGTATAGAACTGGTATAGAACTGGTATAGAACTGGTGTAGAACTGGTGGTATAGAACTGGTATAGAACTGGTATAGAACTGGTAGTAGAACTGGTGTAGAACTGGTATAGAACTGGTCAGTAGAACTGGTATAGAACTGGTATAGAACTGGTCAGTAGAACTGGTATAGAACTGGTATAGAACTGGTATAGAACTGGTGTAGAACTGGTATAGAACTGGTGTAGAACTGGTATAGAACTGGTGTAGAACTGGTATAGAACTGGTATAGAACTGGTCAGTAGAACTGGTATAGAACTGGTCAGTAGAACTGGTATAGAACTGGTATAGAACTGGTATAGAACTGGTCAGTAGAACTGGTATAGAGCTGGTCACTAGAACTGGTATAGAACTGGTCAGTAGAACTGGTATAGAACTGGTATAGAACTGGTCAGTAGAACTGGTATAGAAATGGTCAGTAGAACTGGTATAGAGCTGATCACTAGAACTGGTATAGAACTGGTCAGTAGAACTGGTATAGAGCTGGTCAGTAGAACTGGTCAGTAGAACTGGTATAGAATTGGTCAGTAGAACTGGTATAGAACTGGTTTCTGACATATGTTAATGTAAAGCAGTAAAATACTAAGACGCCTAGTCTGGCTGGCAGGATTATATCTGTCTGCATGTATTTCTGTCTGCATTATATATGTATGCATGTATATGTCTGCATTATATCTGTCTGCATTAAATATGTATGCATGTATATTGGTCTGCATTATATCTGTCTGCAACATATATGTCTGCATTATATCTGTCTGCATTAAATATGTATGCATGTATATTGGTCTGCATTATATCTGTCTGCAACATATATGTCTGCATTATATCTGTCTGCAGCATATATGTATGCATGTATATGTCTGCATTATATCTGTCTGCATTAAATATGTATGCATGTATATTGGTCTGCATTATATCTGTCTGCAACATATGTGTCTGCATTTACATGTCTGCATTATATATGTCTGCATTATATCTGTCTGCATGTATATCTGTATTCATTATATCTGTCTGCAACATACATGTCTGCATTATATCTGTCTGCATTTATATGTCTGCAGATATGTAATGTTATGTCAATCCATCTGATTACTGTTTGTGTTCTCCAGTTTGAGGGTATTCCAGTCCACCCTCACGTTGGGCGTTTCTGGGAGGTGATTGAGAAGTACAGAGTGACCAAGTTCTACACAGCTCCCACAGCCATACGCCTTCTGATGAAGTACGGGAAAGAGCCACTACAAAAGTAAGAGACACACAAACGCACACACCACATCCGCATGCTATGTCTTATCATAGTTCATTTGGCATCACCCAGTGCGCAGAGTGGGTGGTTATTTAACTTCAGGAACAATGGAATGGTCTACACTGTGGAAACTCAGCCAACTGTTAGAATATGAGCACTGATCTAAACCACAGTAATAAAGCAGCAGTAATAAAGCAGCAGTATTAAAGCAGCAGTAATAAAGCAGCAGTATTAAAGCAGCAGTAATAAAGCAGCAGTATTAAAGCAGCAGTAATAAAGCAGCAGTAATAAAGCAGCAGTAATAAAGCAGCAGTAATAAAGCAGTAATAAAGCAGCAGTATTAAAGCAGCAGTAATAAAGCAGCAGTAATAAAGCAGTAATAAAGCAGCAGTAATAAAGCAGCAGTAATAAAGCAGCAGTAATAAAGCAGTAATAAAGCAGCAGTAATAAAGCAGTAATAAAGCAGCAGTAATAAAGCAGCAGTAATAAAGCAGCAGTAATAAAGCAGTAATAAAGCAGCAGTAAAGCAGCAGTAATAAAGCAGTAATAAAGCAGTAATAAAGCAGCAGTAATAAAGCAGCAGTATTAAAGCAGTATTAAAGCAGCAGTAATAAAACAGCAGTATTAAAGCAGCAGTAATAAAGCAGCAGTAATAAAGCAGTATTAAAGCAGCAGTAATAAAACAGCAGTATTAAAGCAGCAGTAATAAAGCAGTAATAAAGCAGCAGTAATAAAGCAGTATTAAAGCAGCAGTAATAAAGCAGCAGTATTAAAGCAGCAGTAATAAAGCAGTAAGAAAGCAGCAGTGATAAAGCAGCAGTATTAAAGCAGCAGTAATAAAGCAGCAATAAAGCAGAAGTAATAAAGCAGTAAGAAAGCAGCAGTGATAAAGCAGCAGTATTAAAGCAGCAGTAATAAAGCAGCAGTAATAAAGCAGTAATAAAGCAGCAATAAAGCAGCAGTAATAAAGCAGTAATAAAGCAGCAGTAATAAAGCAGTAATAAAGCAGCAGTAATAAAGCAGTAATAAAGCAGCAGTAATAAAGCAGTAATAAAGCAGCAGTAATAAAGCAGCAGTAATAAAGCAGCAGTAATAAAGCAGCAGTAATAAAGCAGCAGTAATAAAGCAGTAATAAAGCAGCAGTAATAAAGCAGCAGTAATAAAGCAGCAGTAATAAAGCAGTAATAAAACAGTAATAAAGCAGCAGTAATAAAGCAGCAGTAATAAAGAAGCAGTAATAAAGCAGTAATAAAGCAGCAGTAATAAAGCAGCAGTAATAAAGCAGCAGTAATAAAGCAGCAGTATTAAAGCAGCAGTAATAAAGCAGCAGTAATAAAGCAGCAGTAATAAAGCAGCAGTAATAAAGCAGCAGTAATAAAGCAGCAGTAATAAAGCAGTAATAATAAAGCAGCAGTAATAAAACAGCAGTAATAAAGCAGCAGTAATAAAGCAGCAGTAATAAAGTAGCAGTAATAAAGCAGTAATAAAGCAGCAAAAAGCAGCAGTAATAAAGCAGTAAAAAGCAGTAATAAAGCAGTAATAAAGCAGCAGTAATAAAAAGCAGCAGTAATAAAGCAGCAGTAAGCAGTAATAAAAGCAGCAGTAATAAAGCAGCAGTAATAAAGCAGCAGTAATAAAGCAGCAGTAATAAAGCAATAAAGCAGCAGTAATAAAGCAGTAATAAAAATATGCAGCAGTAATAAAGCAGCAGTAATAAAGCAGCAGTAATAAAGCAGCAGTAATAAAGCAGCAGTAATAAAGCAGCAGTAATAAAGCAGTAATAAAGCAGCAGTAATAAAGCAGTAGTAATAAAGCAGCAGTAATAAAGCAGTAGTAATAAAGCAGCAGTAATAAAGCAGTAGTATAAAGCAGCAGTAATAAAGCAGTAGTATAAAGCAGCAGTAATAAAGCAGCAGTAAAAACAGCAGTAATAAAGCAGCAGTAATAAAGCAGCAGTAATAAAGCAGTAGTAATAAAGCAGTAATAAAGCAGCAGTATTAAAGCAGTAGTAATAAAGCAGCAAAGCAGCAGTAATAAAGCAGCAGTAATAAAGCAGCAGTAATAAAGCAGCAGTAATAAAGCAGTAATAAAGCAGCAGTAATAAAGCAGCAATAAAGCAGCAGTAATAAAGCAGTAATAAAGCAGCAGTAATAAAGCAGTAATAAAGCAGCAGTAATAAAGCAGCAGTAATAAAGCAGCAGTAATAAAGCAGTAATAAAGCAGCAGTAATAAAGCAGCAATAAAGCAGCAGTAATAAAGCAGTAATAAAGCAGCAGTATAAAGCAGCAGTAATAAAGCAGCAGTAATAAAGCAGCAGTAATAAAGCAGCAATAAAGCAGCAGTAAAGCAGCAGTAATAAAGCAGTAATAAAGCAGCAATAAAGCAGCAGTAATAAAGCAGTAATAAAGCAGCAGTAATAAAGCAGTAATAAAGCAGCAGTAATAAAGCAGCAGTAATAAAGCAGTAATAAAGCAGCAATAAAGCAGCAGTAATAAAGCAGTAATAAAGCAGCAGTAATAAAGCAGCAATAAAGCAGCAGTAATAAAGCAGTAATAAAGCAGCAGTAATAAAGCAGCAATAAAGCAGCAGTAATAAAGCAGTAATAAAGCAGTAATAAAGCAGCAGTAATAAAGCAGCAGTAATAAAGCAGCAGTATAAAGCAGCAGTAATAAAGCAGCAGTAATAAAGCAGCAGTAATAAAGCAGCAGTAATAAAGCAGCAGTAATAAAGCAGCAGTAATAAAGCAGCAGTAATAAAGCAGCAGTAATAAAGCAGTAATAAAGCAGCAGTAATAAAGCAGTAATAAAGCAGCAGTAATAAAGCAGCAGTAATAAAGCAGCAGTAATAAAGCAGCAGTAATAAAGCAGCAGTAATAAAGCAGCAGTATTAAAGCAGCAGTAATAAAGCAGTAATAAAGCAGTAATAAAGCAGCAGTAATAAAGCAGCAGTAAAACAGTAAAAAAGCAGCAGTAATAAAGCAGCAGTAATAAAGCAGTAGTAATAAAGCAGCAGTAATAAAGCAGCAGTATAAAGCAGCAGTAATAAAGCAGCAGTAATAAAGCAGCAGTAATAAAGCAGCAGTAATAAAGCAGTAATAAAGCAGCAGTAATAAAGCAGTAATAAAGCAGCAGTAATAAAGCAGAAATAAAGCAGCAGTAATAAAGCAGTAGTAATAAAGCAGCAGTAATAAAGCAGCAGTATTAAAGCAGCAGTAATAAAGCAGCAGTAATAAAGCAGCAGTAAAGCAGTAATAAAGCAGCAGTAATAAAGCAGTAGTAATAAAGCAGCAGTAATAAAGCAGCAGTAATAAAGCAGCAGTAATAAAGCAGCAGTATAAAGCAGCAGTAATAAAGCAGCAGTAATAAAGCAGCAGTAATAAAGCAGCAGTAATAAAGCAGCAGTAATAAAGCAGCAGTAATAAAGCAGCAGTAATAAAGCAGTAATAAAGCAGCAGTAATAAAGCAGCAGTAATAAAGCAGTAATAAAGCAGCAGTAATAAAGCAGTAATAAAGCAGTAATAAAGCAGCAATAATAAAGCAGTAATAAAGCAGCAGTAATAAAGCAGTAATAAAGCAGCAGTAATAAAGCAGCAGTAATAAAGCAGTAATAAAGCAGCAGTAATAAAGCAGCAGTAATAAAGCAGCAATAAAGCAGCAGTAATAAAGCAGTAATAAAGCAGCAATAAAGTAATAAAGCAGCAGTAATAAAGCAGCAGTAATAAAGCAGCAGTAATAAAGCAGCAGTAATAAAGCAGCAGTAATAAAGCAGTAATAAAGCAGCAGTAATAAAGCAGTAATAAAGCAGTAATAAAAAGCAGCAGTAATAAAGCAGCAGTAATAAAGCAGTAATAAAGCAGCAGTAATAAAGCAGTAATAAAGCAGCAGTAATAAAGCAGTAGTAATAAAGCAGCAGTAATAAAGCAGCAGTAATAAAGCAGCAGTAATAAAGCAGTAATAAAGCAGCAGTAATAAAGCAGTAATAAAGCAGCAGTAATAAAGCAGCAGTATTAAAGCAGTAATAAAGCAGCAGTAATAAAGCAGTAATAAAGCAGCAGTAATAAAGCAGTAATAAAGCAGTAATAAAGCAGCAGTAATAAAGCAGCAGTATTAAAGCAGTAATAAAGCAGCAGTAATAAAGCAGTAATAAAAGCAGCAGTAATAAAGCAGTAATAAAGCAGCAGTAATAAAGCAGTAATAAAGTAATAAAAAAAGCAGTAATAAAGCAGCAGTAATAAAGCAGTAATAAAGCAGCAGTAATAAAGCAGCAGTAATAAATAATTATTAAAGTAGCAGTAATAAAGCAGCAATAAAGCAGCAGTAATAAAGCAGCAGTAATAAAGCAGCAGTAATAAAGCAGTAATAAAGCAGCAGTAATAAAGCAGCAGTAATAAAGCAGTAAATAAAGCAGCAGTAATAAAGCAGCAGTAATAAAGCAGCAGTAATAAAGCAGCAGTAATAAAGCAAAGCAGTAATAAAGCAAGTAATAAAGTAATAAAATAAAGCAGTAATAAAGCAGCAGTAATAAAGCAGCAGTAAAGCAGTAATAAAGCAGTAATAAAGCAGCAGTAATAAAGCAGCAGTAATAAAGCAGCAGTAATAAAGCAGCAAAGTAATAAAGCAGCAGTAATAAAGCAGCATTAATAAAGCAGCAGTAATAAAGCAGCAGTAATAAAGCAGCAGTAATAAAGCAGCAGTAATAAAGCAGTAATAAAGCAGCAGTAATAAAGCAGCAGTAACAGTAATAAAGCAGCAGTAATAAAGCAGTAATAAAGCAGCAGTAATAAAGCAGCAGTAATAAAGCAGTAATAAAGCAGTAATAAAGCAGCAGTAATAAAGCAGTAATTAAAGTAGCAATAAAGCAGTAATAAAGCAGCAATAAAGCAGCAGCAATAAAGCAGCAGTAATAAAGCAAATAAAGCAGCAGTAATAAAGCAGTAATAAAGCAGCAGTAATAAAGCAGTAGTAATAAAGCAGCAGTAATAAAGCAGCAGTAAAAAAGCAGCAGTAATAAAGCAGCAGTAATAAAGCAGCAGTAATAAAGCAGCAGTAATAAAGCAGCAGTAATAAAGCAGCAGTAATAAAGCAGTAATAAAGCAGCAGTAATAAAGCAGTAATAAAGCAGCAGTAATAAAGCAGCAGTAATAAAGCAGTAATAAAGCAGCAGTAATAAAGCAGTAGGAAAAAGCAGCAGTAATAAAGCAGCAATAAAGCAGTAGTAATAAAGCAGTAATAAAGCAAAAAAGCAGCAGTAATAAAGCAGCAGTAATAAAAAGCAGCAGTAATAAAGCAGCAGTAATAAAGCAGCAATAAAGCAAATAAAGCAGTAATAAAGCAGCAGTAATAAAGCAGCAGTAATAAAGCAGCAGTAATAAAGCAGCAATAAAAATAATAAAGCAGCAGTAATAAAGCAGTAATAAAGCAGTAGTAATAAAGCAGCAGTAATAAAAACAGCAGTAATAAAGCAGCAGTAATAAAGCAGCAGTAATAAAGCAGCAGTAATAAAGCAGCAGTAATAAAGCAGCAATAATAAAGCAATAAAGTAATAAAGCAGCAGTAATAAAGCAGCAGTAATAAAGCAGCAGTAATAAAGCAGCAGTAATAAAGCAGCAGTAAAAGCAGCAGTAAAAAGCAGTAATAAAGCAGTAATAAAGCAGTAATAAAGTAATAAAGCAGTAGTAATAAAGCAGCAGTAATAAAGCAGCAGTAATAAAGCAGCAGTAATAAAGCAGTAATAAAGCAGCAGTAATAAAGCAGCAGTAATAAAGCAGCAGTAATAAAGCAGTAATAAAGCAGCAGTAATAAAGCAGCAGTAATAAAGCAGCAGTAATAAAGCAGCAGTAATAAAGCAGTAATAAAGCAGCAGTAATAAAGCAGCAGTAATAAAGCAGCAGTAATAAAGCAGCAATAAAGCAGCAGTAATAAAGCAGTAATAAAGCAGCAGTAATAAAGCAGCAGTAATAAAGCAGCAGTAATAAAGCAGTAATAAAGCAGCAGTAATAAAGCAGTAATAAAGCAGCAGTAATAAAGCAGCAGTAATAAAGTAATAAAAGCAGTAATAAAGCAGCAATAAAAAGCAGCAGTAATAAAGCAGCAGTAATAAAGCAGCAGTAATAAAGCAGTAATAATAAAGCAGCAGTAATAAAGCAGCAGTAATAAAGCAGTAATAAAGCAGCAGTAAAGCAGTAATAAAGCAGCAGTAATGAAGCAGCAGTAATAAAGCAGCAGTAATAAAGCAGCAGTAATAAAGCAGCAGTAATAAAGCAGCAGTAATAAAGCAGTAAGAAAGCAGCAGTAATAAAGCAGCAGTAATAAAGCAGTAATAAAGCAGCAGTAATAAAGCAGAAATAAAGCAGCAGTAATAAAGCAGTAGTAATAAAGCAGCAGTAATAAAGCAGCAGTATTAAAGCAGCAGTAATAAAGCAGCAGTAATAAAGCAGCAGTAATAAAGCAGCAGTAATAAAGCAGCAGTAATAAAGCAGCAGTAATAAAGCAGCAGTAATAAAGCAGTAATAAAGCAGCAGTAATAAAGCAGCAGTAATAAAGCAGCAGTAATAAAGCAGCAGTAATAAAGCAGCAGTAATAAAGCAGTAATAAAGCAGTAGTAATAAAGCAGTAGTAATAAAGCAGCAGTAATAAAGCAGCAAATAAAGCAGCAGTAATAAAGCAGCAGTAATAAAGCAGCAGTAATAAAGCAGCAGTAATAAAGCAGCAGTAATAAAGCAGCAGTAATAAAGCAGCAGTAATAAAGCAGCAGTAATAAAGCAGCAGTAATAAAGCAGTAATAAAGCAGCAGTAATAAAGCAGTAATAAAGCAGCAGTAATAAAGCAGCAGTAATAAAGCAGCAGTAATAAAGCAGCAGTAATAAAGCAGCAGTAATAAAGCAGCAGTAATAAAGCAGCAGTAATAAAGCAGCAGTAATAAAGCAGCAATAAAGCAGTAGTAAAGCAGCAGTAATAAAGCAGCAGTAATAAAGCAGCAGTAATAAAGCAGTAAAAAAAGCAGCAATAAAGTAATAAAGCAGCAGTAATAAAGCAGCAGTAATAAAGCAGCAGTAAAACAGTAAAAAAGCAGCAGTAATAAAGCAGTAATAAAGCAGTAGTAATAAAGCAGCAGTAATAAAGCAGCAGTATTAAAGCAGCAGTAATAAAGCAGCAGTATTAAAGCAGCAGTAATAAAGCAGTAATAAAGCAGCAATAAAGCAGCAGTAATAAAGCAGTAATAAAGCAGTAATAAAGCAGTAATAAAGCAGCAGTAATAAAGCAGCAGTAATAAAGCAGCAGTAATAAAGCAGCAGTAATAAAGCAGCAGTAATAAAGCAGCAGTAATAAAGCAGAAATAAAGCAGCAGTAATAAAGCAGCAGTAATAAAGCAGCAGTAATAAAGCAGCAGTATTAAAGCAGCAGTAATAAAGCAGCAGTAATAAAGCAGCAGTAAAGCAGTAATAAAGCAGCAGTAATAAAGCAGTAGTAATAAAAAGCAGCAGTAATAAAGCAGCAGTAATAAAGCAGCAGTAATAAAGCAGCAGTAATAAAGCAGCAATAAAGCAGCAGTAATAAAGCAGTAATAAAGCAGCAGTAATAAAGCAGCAGTAATAAAGCAGCAGTAATAAAGCAGCAGTAATAAAGCAGCAGTATAAAGTAGCAGTAATAAAGCAGCAGTAATAAAGCAGTAATAAAGCAGTAATAAAGCAGCAGTAATAAAGCAGCAATAAAGCAGCAGTAATAAAGCAGCAGTAATAAAGCAGCAATAAAGCAAAGGTAATAAAGCAGTAAGAAAGCAGCAGTAATAAAGCAGCAGTAATAAAGCAGCAGTAATAAAGCAGTAATAAAGCAGCAGTAATAAAGCAGCAGTAATAAAGTAGCAGTAATAAAGCAGCAATAAAGCAGCAGTAATAAAGCAGTAATAAAGCAGTAGTAAAAAAGCAGCAGTAATAAAGCAGCAGTAATAAAGCAGTAATAAAGCAGCAGTAATAAAGCAGTAATAAAGCAGCAGTAATAAAGCAGCAGTAATAAAGCAGTAATAAAGCAGCAGTAATAAAGCAGCAGTAATAAAGCAGCAGTAATAAAGCAGTAATAAAGCAGCAGTAATAAAGCAGCAGTAATAAAGCAGCAGTAATAAAGCAGCAGTAATAAAGCAGCAGTAATAAAGCAGCAGTAATAAAGCAGCAGTAATAAAGCAGTAATAAAGCAGCAGTAATAAAGCAGCAGTAATAAAGCATTATTAAAGCAGCAGTAATAAAGCAGCAGTAATAAAGCAGCAGTAATAAAGCAGCAATAAAGCAGCAGTAATAAAGCAGTAATAAAGCAGCAGTAATAAAGCAGCAGTAATAAAGCAGCAGTAATAAAAGCAGCAGTAATAAAGCAGTAATAAAGCAGCAGTAATAAAGCAGTAATAAAAAGCAGTAATAAAGCAGCAGTAATAAAGCAGCAGTAATAAAAGCAGCAGTAATAAAGCAGCAGTAATAAAGCAGTAATAAAGCAGCAGTAATAAAGCAGCAGTAATAAAGCAGCAATAAAGCAGTAATAAAGCAGCAGTAATAAAGCAGCAATAAAGCAGTAATAAAGCAGCAGTATTAAAGTAGCAGTAATAAAGCAGCATTAATAAAGCAGCAATAAAGCAGAAGTAATAAAGCAGTAATAAAGCAGCAGTAATAAAGCAGCAGTAATAAAGCAGCAGTAATAAAGCAGCAGTAAAACAGTAAAAAAGCAGCAGTAATAAAGCAGTAATAAAGCAGCAATAAAGCAGAAGTAATAAAGCAGTAAGAAAGCAGCAGTAATAAAGCAGCAGTAATAAAGCAGCAGTATTAAAGCAGCAGTAATAAAGCAGTAATAAAGCAGCAGTAATAAAGCAGCAGTTATAAAGCATTATTAAAGCAGCAGTAATAAAGCAGTAGTATTAAAGTAGCAGTAATAAAGCAGCAATAAAGCAGCAGTAATAAAGCAGTAATAAAGCAGTAGTAATAAAGCAGCAGTAATAAAGCAGCAGTAATAAAGCAGCAGTAATAAAGTAATAAAGCAGCAGTAATAAAGCAGCAGTAATAAAGCAGCAGTAATAAAGCAGCAGTAATAAAGCAGCAATAAAGCAGCAATAAAGCAGCAGTAATAAAGCAGTAATAAAGCAGCAGTAATAAAGCAGTAATAAAGCAGCAGTAATAAAGCAGTAATAAAGCAGCAGTAATAAAGCAGCAGTAATAAAGCAGCAGTAATAAAGCAGCAGTAATAAAGCAGCAGTAATAAAGCAGTAATAAAGCAGCAGTAATAAAGCAGCAGTAATAAAGCAGCAGTAATAAAGCAGCAGTAATAAAGCAGCAGTAATAAAGCAGCAGTAATAAAGTAGCAGTGTTAAAGCAGCAATAAAGCAGTAGTAATAAAGCAGCAATAAAGCAGCAGTAATAAAGCATCAGTAATAAAGCAGCAGTAATAAAGCAGCAGTAATAAAGCAGCAGTAATAAAGCAGTAATAAAGCAGCAGTAATAAAGCAGTAATAAAGCAGCAGTAATAAAGCAGCAGTAATAAAGAATTATTAAAAAGCAGCAGTAATAAAGCAGCAGTAATAAAGTAGCAGTGTTAAAGCAGCAATAAAGCAGCAGTAATAAAGCAGCAGTATTAAAGCAGCAGTAATAAAGCAGCAATAAAGCAGTAATAAAGCAGCAGTAATAAAGCAGCAGTAATAAAGCAGCAGTAATAAAGCATTAATAAAGCAGCATTAATAAAGCAGCATTAATAAAGCAGCAGTAATAAAGCAGTAATAAAGCAGTAATAAAGCAGCAGTAATAAAGCAGCAGTAATAAAGTAGCAGTGTTAAAGCAGCAATAAAGCAGCAGTAATAAAGCAGTAATAAAGCAGTAGTAATAAAGCAGCAGTAATAAAGCAGCAGTAATAAAGTAGCAGTAATAAAGCAGTAATAAAGCAGTAATAAAGCAGCAGTAATAAAGCAGTAATAAAGCAGCAGTAATAAAGCAGTAATAAAGCAGCAGTAATAAAGCAGTAATAAAGCAGCAGTAATAAAGCAGCAGTAATAAAGCAGCAGTAATAAAGCAGCAGTAATAAAGCAGCAGTAATAAAGCAGCAGTAATAAAGCATTATAAAAAATAAAGCAGTAATAAAGCAGCAGTAATAAAGCAGCAATAATAAAGCAGCAATAAAGCAGCAGTAATAAAGCAGTAATAAAGCAGTAGTAATAAAGCAGCAGTAATAAAGCAGCAGTAATAAAGCAGCAGTAATAAAGCAGTAATAAAGCAGCAGTAATAAAGCAGCAGTAATAAAGAATTAAAGAAAGCAGCAGTAATAAAGCAGCAGTGTTAAAGTAGCAGTGTTAAAGCAGCAACAAAGCAGCAGTAATAAAGCAGTAATAAAAGCAGTAGTAATAAAGCAGCAGTAATAAAGCAGTAATAAAGCAGCAGTAATAAAGCAGTAATAAAGCAGCAGTAATAAAGCAGCAGTAATAAAGCAGTCAAAAAAGCAGCAGTATTAAAGCAGTAATAAAGCAGCAGTAATAAAGCAGCAGTAATAAAGCATTAAAAAGCAGCAGTAATAAAGCAGCAGTAAAAAGCAGCAGTAATAAAGCAGCAGTATAAAGTAGCAGTAATAAAGCAGCAGTATTAAAGCAGCAGTAATAAAAAGCAGCAGTAATAAAGCAGTAATAAAGCAGTAATAAAGCAGCAGTAATAAAGCAGTAATAAAGCAGTAGTAATAAAGCAGTAATAAAGCAGTAATAAAGCAGTAGTAATAAAGCAGCAGTAATAAAGCAGTAATAAAGCAGCAGTAATAAAGCAGCAGTAATAAAGTAGCAGTAATAAAGCAGCAATAAAGCAGCAGTAATAAAGCAGTAGTAAAGCAGCAGTAATAAAGCAGCAGTAATAAAGCAGTAATAAAGCAGCAGTAATAAAGCAGTAATAAAGCAGCAATAAAGCAGTAATAAAGCAGCAGTAATAAAGCAGCAGTAATAAAGCAGCAGTAATAAAGCAGTAATAAAGCAGCAGTAATAAAGCAGCAGTAATAAAGCAGTAATAAAGCAGCAGTAATAAAGCAGCAGTAATAAAGCAGCAGTAATAAAGCAGCAGTAATAAAGCAGCAGTAATAAAGCAGCAGTAATAAAGCAGCAGTAATAAAGCAGCAGTAATAAAGCAGTAATAAAGCAGCAGTAATAAAGCAGTAATAAAGCAGCAGTAATAAAGCAGCAGTAATAAAGCAGCAGTAAAACAGTAAAAAAGCAGCAGTAATAAAGCAGTAATAAAGCAGCAGTAATAAAGCAGCAGTAATAAAGCAGCAGTAATAAAGCAGCAGTAATAAAGCAGCAGTATTAAAGCAGCAGTAATAAAGCAGCAGTAATAAAGCAGCAGTAATAAAGCAGCAGTAATAAAGCAGTAGTAATAAAGCAGCAGTAATAAAGCAGCAGTAATAAAGCAGCAGTAATAAAGCAGCAGTAATAAAGCATTATTAAAGCAGCAGTAATAAAGCAGCAGTATTAAAGTAGCAGTAATAAAGCAGTAATAAAGCAGTAGTAATAAAGCAGCAGTAATAAAGCAGCAGTAATAAAGCAGCAGTAATAAAGCAGCAGTAATAAAGCAGTAATAAAGCAGCAGTAATAAAGCAGTAATAAAGCAGCAGTAATAAAGCAGCAGTAATAAAGAATTATTAAAGCAGCAGTAATAAAGCAGCAGTATTAAAGTAGCAGTAATAAAGCAGCAATAAAGCAGCAGTAATAAAGCAGTAATAAAGCAGCAGTAATAAAGCAGCAGTAATAAAGCAGCAATAAAGCAGCAGTAATAAAGCAGCAGTATTAAAGCAGCAGTAATAAAGCAGCAGTAATAAAGCAGCAGTAATAAAGCAGTAATAAAGCAGCAGTAATAAAGCAGTAATAAAGCAGCAGTAATAAAGCAGCAGTAATAAAGAATTATTAAAGCAGCAGTAATAAAGCAGCAGTATTAAAGTAGCAGTGTTAAAGCAGCAATAAAGCAGCAGTAATAAAGCAGTAGTAATAAAGCAGCAGTAATAAAGCAGCAGTAATAAAGCAGCAGTAATAAAGCAGTAATAAAGCAGCAGTAATAAAGCAGTAATAAAGCAGGAGTAATAAAGCAGTAATAAAGCAGCAGTAATAAAGCAGCAGTAATAAAGCAGTAATAAAGCAGCAGTAATAAAGCAGTAATAAAGCAGCAGTAATAAAGCAGTAATAAAGCAGCAGTAATAAAGCAGCAGTAATAAAGCAGCAGTAATAAAGCAGCAGTAATAAAGCAGCAGTATTAAAGCAGCAGTAATAAAGCAGCAATAAAGCAGCAGTAATAAAGCAGTAATAAAGCAGTAATAAAGCAGCAGTAATAAAGCAGCAGTAATAAAGTAGCAGTATTAAAGCAGCAATAAAGCAGCAGTAATAAAGCAGTAATAAAGCAGTAGTAATAAAGCAGCAGTAATAAAGCAGCAGTAATAAAGCAGCAGTAATAAAGCAGTAATAAAGCAGCAGTAATAAAGCAGTAATAAAGCAGCAGTATTAAAGCAGTAATAAAGCAGCAGTAATAAAGCAGTAATAAAGCAGCAGTAATAAAGCAGCAGTAATAAAGCAGCAGTAATAAAGCAGTAATAAAGCAGCAGTAATAAAGCAGCAGTATTAAAGCAGTAATAAAGCAGCAGTAATAAAGCAGCAGTATTAAAGCAGTAATAAAGCAGCAGTAATAAAGCAGTAATAAAGCAGCAGTAATAAAGCAGCAGTAATAAAGCATTATTAAAGCAGCAGTAATAAAGCAGCAGTAATAAAGCAGCAGTAATAAAGCAGCAGTAATAAAGCAGTAATAAAGCAGCAGTAATAAAGCAGCAGTAATAAAGAATTATTAAAGCAGCAGTAATAAAGCAGCAGTATTAAAGTAGCAGTGTTAAAGCAGCAATAAAGCAGCAGTAATAAAGCAGTAGTAATAAAGCAGCAGTAATAAAGCAGTAATAAAGCAGCAGTAATAAAGCAGTAATAAAGCAGCAGTAATAAAGCAGTAATAAAGCAGGAGTAATAAAGCAGTAACAAAGCAGCAGTAATAAAGCAGTAAAAAAGCAGCAGTAATAAAGCAGTAATAAAGCAGCAGTAATAAAGCAGCAGTAATAAAGCAGCAGTATTAAAGCAGCAGTAATAAAGCAGTAATAAAGCAGCAGTAATAAAGCAGCAGTAATAAAGCAGTAATAAAGCAGCAGTAATAAAGCAGCAGTAATAAAGTAGCAGTAATAAAGCAGCAATAAAGCAGCAGTAATAAAGCAGTAATAAAGCAGTAGTAATAAAGCAGCAGTAATAAAGCAGCAGTAATAAAGCAGTAATAAAGCAGCAGTAATAAAGCAGTAATAAAGCAGCAGTAATAAAGCAGCAGTAATAAAGCAGTAATAAAGCAGCAGTAATAAAGCAGCAGTAATAAAGCAGTAATAAAGCAGCAGTAATAAAGCAGTAATAAAGCAGCAGTAATAAAGCAGTAATAAAGCAGCAGTAATAAAGCAGCAGTAATAAAGCAGCAGTATTGAAGTAGCAGTGTTAAAGCAGCAATAAAGCAGCAGTAATAAAGCAGTAGTAATAAAGCAGCAGTAATAAAGCAGCAGTAATAAAGCAGTAATAAAGCAGCAATAAAGCAGTAATAAAGCAGCAGTAATAAAGCAGCAGTATTAAAGTAGCAGTAATAAAGCAGCAATAAAGCAGTAATAAAGCAGCAGTATTAAAGCATTAATAAAGCAGCAGTAATAAAGCAGCAGTAATAAAGCAGCATTAATAAAGCAGCAGTAATAAAGCAGCAGTATTAAATCAGCAGTAATAAAAAGCAGTAATAAAGCAGCAGTAATAAAGCAGCAGTTATAAAGCATTATTAAAGCAGCAGTAATAAAGCAGTAGTATTAAAGTAGCAGTAATAAAGCAGCAATAAAGCAGCAGTAATAAAGCAGTAATAAAGCAGTAGTAATAAAGCAGCAGTAATAAAGCAGCAGTAATAAAGCAGCAGTAATAAAGCAGTAAGAAAGCAGCAGTGATAAAGCAGCAGTATTAAAAGCAGCAGTAATAAAGCAGCAGTAATAAAGCAGCAATAAAGCAGCAATAAAGCAGCAGTAATAAAGCAGTAATAAAGCAGCAGTAATAAAGCAGTAATAAAGCAGCAGTAATAAAGCGGTAATAAAGCAGCAGTAATAAAGCAGCAGTAATAAAGCAGTAATAAAGCAGCAGTAATAAAGCAGCAATAAAGTAATAAAGCAGTAATAAAGCAGCAGTATTAAAGCAGCAGTAATAAAGCAGCAGTAATAAAGAATTATTAAAGCGGCAGTAATAAAGCAGCAGTATTAAAGTAGCAGTGTTAAAGCAGCAATAAAGCAGTAGTAATAAAGCAGCAATAAAGCAGCAGTAATAAAGCATCAGTAGTAAAGCAGCAGTAATAAAGCAGCAGTAATAAAGCAGCAGTAATAAAGCAGTAATAAAGCAGCAGTAATAAAGCAGTAATAAAGCAGCAGTAATAAAGCATTATTAAAGCAGCAGTAATAAAGCAGCAGTATTAAAGTAGCAGTGTTAAAGCAGCAATAAAGCAGCAGTAATAAAGCAGCAGTAATAAAGCAGCAGTAATAAAGCAGCAATAAAGCAGCAGTAATAAAGCAGCAGTAATAAAGCAGTAATAAAGCAGCAGTAATAAAGCAGTAATAAAGCAGCAGTAATAAAGCAGTAATAAAGCAGCAGTAATAAAGCAGCAGTAATAAAGAATTATTAAAGCAGCAGTAATAAAGCAGCAGTATTAAAGTAGCAGTGTTAAAGCAGCAATAAAGCAGCAGTAATAAAGCAGCAGTAATAAAGCAGCAGTAATAAAGCAGTAATAAAGCAGTAATAAAGCAGGAGTATTAAAGCAGTAATAAAGCAGCAGTAATAAAGCAGTAATAAAGCAGCAGTAATAAAGCAGTAATAAAGCAGCAGTATTAAAGCAGTAATAAAGCAGCAGTAATAAAGCAGCAGTAATAAAGCAGTATTAAAGCAGCAGTATTAAAGCAGCAGTAATAAAGCAGTAATAAAGCAGCAGTAATAAAGCAGTAATAAAGCAGCAGTAATAAAGCAGCAATAAAGCAGCAATAAAGCAGTAATAAAGCAGTAGTAATAAAGCAGCAGTAATAAAGCAGCAGGTATAAAGCAGCAGTAATAAAGCAGCAGTAATAAAGCAGTAATAAAGCAGCAGTAATAAAGCAGTAATAAAAGCAGCAGTAATAAAGCAGCAGTAATAAAGAATTATTAAAGCAGCAGTAATAAAGCAGCAGTGTTAAAGTAGCAGTGTTAAAGCAGCAACAAAGCAGCAGTAATAAAGCAGTAATAAAGCAGTAGTAATAAAGCAGCAGTAATAAAGCAGTAATAAAGCAGCAGTAATAAAGCAGCAGTAATAAAGCAGCAGTAATAAAGCAGCAGTAATAAAGCAGTCATAAAGCAGCAGTATTAAAGCAGTAATAAAGCAGCAGTAATAAAGCAGAAGTAATAAAGCATTATTAAAGCAGCAGTAATAAAGCAGCAGTATTAAAGTAGCAGTAATAAAGCAGCAGTATTAAAGTAGCAGTAAGAAAGCAGCAGTATTGAAGCAGCAGTAATAAAGCAGCAGTAAAGCAGCAGTAAAAAAGCAACAGTAATAAAGCAGTAATAAAGCAGTAGTAATAAAGCAGCAGTAATAAAGCAGTAATAAAGCAGTAGTAATAAAGCAGTAATAAAGCAGTAATAAAGCAGCAGTAATAAAGCAGCAGTAATAAAGAATTATTAAAGCAGCAGTAATAAAGCAGCAGTATTAAAGTAGCAGTAATAAAGCAGCAATAAAGCAGCAGTAATAAAGCAGCAGTAAAAAAGCAGTAATAAAGCAGCAGTAATAAAGCAGTAATAAAGCAGCAGTAATAAAGCAGTAATAAAGCAGCAATAAAGCAGTAATAAAGCAGCAGTAATAAAGCAGCAGTAATAAAGCAGCAGTAATAAAGCAGTAATAAAGCAGCAGTAATAAAGCAGCAGTAATAAAGCAGTAATAAAGCAGTAGTAATAAAGCAGCAGTAATAAAGCAGCAGTATTAAAGCAGCAGTAATAAAGCAGCAGTATTAAAGCAGCAGTAATAAAGCAGCAGTAATAAAGCAGCAGTAATAAAGCAGTAATAAAGCAGCAGTAATAAAGCAGTAATAAAGCAGCAGTAATAAAGCAGCAGTAATAAAGCAGCAGTAAAGCAGTAATAAAGCAGCAGTAATAAAGCAGTAATAAAGCAGCAGTAATAAAGCAGCAGTAATAAAGCAGTAGTAATAAAGCAGCAGTAATAAAGCAGCAGTATTAAAGCAGCAGTAATAAAGCAGCAGTATTAAAGCAGCAGTAATAAAGCAGCAGTAATAAAGCAGTAGTAATAAAGCAGCAGTAATAAAGCAGCAGTAATAAAGCAGCAGTAATAAAGCAGCAGTAATAAAGCATTATTAAAGCAGCAGTAATAAAGCAGCAGTATTAAAGTAGCAGTAATAAAGCAGCAGTAATAAAGCAGTAATAAAGCAGCAGTAATAAAGCAGCAGTAATAAAGCAGCAGTAATAAAGCAGTAATAAAGCAGCAGTAATAAAGCAGCAATAAAGCAGCAGTAATAAAGCAGTAATAAAGCAGCAGTAATATAGCAGTAGTAATAAAGAATTATTAAAGCAGCAGTAATAAAGCAGCAGTATTAAAGTAGCAGTAATAAAGCAGCAGTAATAAAGCAGCAGTAATAAAGCAGTAATAAAGCAGCAGTAATAAAGCAGTAATAAAGCAGCAGTAATAAAGCAGTAATAAAGCAGCAGTAATAAAGCAGTAATAAAGCAGGAGTATTAAAGCAGTAATAAAGCAGCAGTAATAAAGCAGCAGTAATAAAGCAGTAATAAAGCAGCAGTAATAAAGCAGTAATAAAGCAGCAGTATTAAAGCAGTAATAAAGCAGCAGTAATAAAGCAGCAGTAATAAAGCAGCAGTAATAAAGCAGCAGTAATAAAGCAGCAGTAATAAAGCAGCAGTAATAAATCAGCAGTAATAAAGCAGTAATAAAGCAGCAGTAATAAAGCAGCAGTAATAAAGCATTATTAAAGCAGCAGTAATAAAGCAGCAGTATTAAAGTAGCAGTAATAAAGCAGCAATAAAGCAGCAGTAATAAAGCAGTAATAAAGCAGCAGTAATAAAGCAGCAGTAATAAAGCAGCAGTAATAAAGCAGCAGTAATAAAGCAGTAATAAAGCAGCAGTAATAAAGCAGTAATAAAGCAGCAGTAATAAAGCAGCAGTAATAAAGCAGCAGTAATAAAGCAGCAGTAATAAAGCAGTAATAAAGCAGCAGTAATAAAGCAGCAGTAATAAAGCAGCAGTAATAAAGCAGTAATAAAGCAGCAGTAATAAAGCAGCAGTAATAAAGCAGCAGTAATAAAGTAGCAGTGTTAAAGCAGCAATAAAGCAGCAGTAATAAAGCAGTAATAAAGCAGCAGTAATAAAGCAGCAGTAATAAAGCAGCAGTAATAAAGCAGTAATAAAGCAGCAGTAATAAAGCAGTAATAAAGCAGCAGTATTAAAGCAGTAATAAAGCAGCAGTAATAAAGCAGTAATAAAGCAGCAGTAATAAAGCAGTAATAAAGCAGCAGTATTAAAGCAGTAATAAAGCAGCAGTAATAAAGCAGCAGTAATAAAGCAGCAGTAATAAAGCAGCAGTAATAAAGCAGCAGTATTAAAGCAGCAGTAATAAAGCAGTAATAAAGCAGCAGTAATAAAGCAGCAGTAATAAAGCATTATTAAAGCAGCAGTAATAAAGCAGCAGTATTAAAGTAGCAGTAATAAAGCAGCAATAAAGCAGCAGTAATAAAGCAGTAATAAAGCAGTAGTAATAAAGCAGCAGTAATAAAGCAGTAATAAAGCAGCAGTAATAAAGCAGTAATAAAGCAGCAGTAATAAAGCAGCAGTAATAAAGCAGCAGTAATAAAGCAGCAGTAATAAAGCAGTAATAAAGCAGCAGTAATAAAGCAGCAGTAATAAAGCAGTAATAAAGCAGCAGTAATAAAGCAGCAGTAATAAAGCATTATTAAAGCAGCAGTAATAAAGCAGCAGTATTAAAGTAGCAGTAATAAAGCAGCAATAAAGCAGCAGTAATAAAGCAGTAATAAAGCAGCAGTAATAAAGCAGTAATAAAGCAGCAGTAATAAAGCAGCAGTATTAAAGTAGCAGTAATAAAGCAGCAATAAAGCAGTAATAAAGCAGCAGTAATAAAGCAGCAGTAATAAAGCAGCAGTAATAAAGCATTAATAAAGCAGCATTAATAAAGCAGCATTAATAAAGCAGCAGTAATAAAGCAGTAATAAAGCAGTAATAAAGCAGCAGTAATAAAGCAGCAGTAATAAAGCAGTAATAAAGCAGCAGTAATAAAGCAGCAGTAATAAAGCAGTAATAAAGCAGTAGTAATAAAGCAGTAATAAAGCAGCAGTAATAAAGCAGTAATAAAGCAGCAGTAATAAAGCAGTAATAAAGCAGCAGTAATAAAGCAGTAATAAAGCAGCAGTAATAAAGCAGTAATAAAGCAGCAGTAATAAAGCAGCAGTAATAAAGCAGCAGTAATAAAGCAGCAGTATTAAAGCAGTAATAAAGCAGCAGTATTAAAGCAGTAATAAAGCAGCAGTAATAAAGCAGCAGTAATAAAGCAGCAGTAATAAAGCAGTAATAAAGCAGCAGTAATAAAGCAGTAATAAAGCAGCAGTATTAAAGCAGTAATAAAGCAGCAGTAATAAAGCAGCAGTATTAAAGTAGTAATAAAGCAGCAGTAATAAAGCAGTAATAAAGCAGCAGTAATAAAGCAGCAGTAATAAAGCAGCAGTAATAAAGCAGTAATAAAGCAGCAGTAATAAAGCAGTAATAAAGCAGCAGTAATAAAGCAGCAGTAATAAAGCAGCAGTAATAAAGCAGCAGTAATAAAGCAGTAATAAAGCAGCAGTAATAAAGCAGTAATAAAGCAGCAGTATTAAAGCAGTAATAAAGCAGCAGTAATAAAGCAGCAGTAATAAAGCAGTAATAAAGCAGCAGTAATAAAGCAGCAGTAATAAAGCAGTAATAAAGCAGCAGTAATAAAGCAGTAATAAAGCAGCAGTAATAAAGCAGTAATAAAGCAGCAGTAATAAAGCAGTAATAAAGCAGCAGTAATAAAGCAGTAATAAAGCAGCAGTAATAAAGCAGCAGTAATAAAGCAGCAGTAATAAAGCAGCAGTAATAAAGCATTAATAAAGCAGCATTAATAAAGCAGCATTAATAAAGCAGCAGTAATAAAGCAGTAATAAAGCAGTAATAAAGCAGTAATAAAGCAGCAGTAATAAAGCAGCAGTAATAAAGCAGTAATAAAGCAGCAGTAATAAAGCAGTAATAAAGCAGCAGTAATAAAGCAGTAATAAAGCAGCAGTAATAAAGCAGTATTAAAGCAGCAGTAATAAAGCAGCAGTAATAAAGCAGCAGTAATAAAGCAGCAGTAATAAAGCAGTAGTAATAAAGCAGCAGTAATAAAGCAGTAATAAAGCAGTAGTAATAAAGCAGCAGTAATAAAGCAGTAGTATTAAAGCAACAGTAATAAAGCAGTAATAAAGCAGCAGTAATAAAGCAGCAGTAATAAAGCAGTAATAAAGCAGTAGTAATAAAGCAGCAGTAATAAAGCAGTAGTATTAAAGCAACAGTAATAAAGCAGTAATAAAGCAGCAGTAATAAAGCAGCAGTAATAAAGCAGTAATAAAGCAGCAATAAAGCAGCAGTAATAAAGCAGTAATAAAGCAGCAGTAATAAAGCAGTAATAAAGCAGCAGTAATAAAGCAGCAGTAATATCATGGACCACTCCCCATCAACATGGACCACTCCCCATCATCATAGGACGACCACTTCCCAACAACATGGACCACTCCCCATCATCATGGACCACTCTCCATCAACATGGACAACTCCCCGTCATCATGGACCACTCCCCATCAACATGGACCACTCCCCGTCATCATGGACCACTCCCCATCAACATGGACCACTCCCAATCATCATGGACCACTCTCCATAATCATGGACCACTCCCCATCATCATGGACCACTCTCCATCAACATGGACCACTCCCCGTCAACATGGACCACTCCCCATCAACATGGACCACTCCCCATCATCATAGGACCACTCCCCATCATCATGGACCACTCCCAATCATCATGGACCACTCCCCATAATCATGGACCACTCCTATTAACATGGACCACTCCCCATCATCATGGACCACTCTCCATCAACCACTCCCCGTCATCATGGACCACTCTCCATCAACCACTCCCCATCATCATGGACCACTCTCCATCAACCACTCCCCATCAACATGGACCACTCCCCATCATCATAGGACCACTCCCCATCATCATGGACCACTCCCAATCATCATGGACCACTCCCCGTTATCATGGACCACTCCCCATCAACATGGACCACTCCCCATCATCATAGGACCACTCCCCATCATCATGGACCACTCCCAATCATCATGGACCACTCCCAATCATCATGTACCACTCCCCGTTATCATGGACCACTCCCCATCAACATGGACCACTCCCCATCAACCACTCCCCGTCATCATGGACCACTCCCCGTCAACATGGACCACTCCACATCAACATGGACCACTCCCCGTCAACATGGACCACTCCCCATCAACATGGACCACTCCCCATCAACATGGGACCACTCCCCATCAACATGGACCACTCCCCATCAACATGGGACCACTCCCCATCAACATGGGACCACTCCCCATCATCATGGACCACTCCCCATCAACATGGACCACTCCCAATCATCATGGACCACTCCCCATAATCATGGACCACTCCTATTGACATGGACCACTCCCCATCAACCACTCCCCATCAACATGGACCACTCCCCATCAACATGGACCACTCCCCGTCATCATGGACCACTCCCCATCAACATGGACCACTCCCCATCATCATAGGACCACTCCCCGTCATCATGGACCACTCCCCATCAACATGGACCACTCCCAATCATCATGGACCACTCCCCATAATCATGGACCACTCCTATTGACATGGACCACTCCCCATCAACCACTCCCCATCAACATGGACCACTCCCCATCAACATGGACCACTCCCCATCATCATAGGACCACTCCCCGTCATCATGGACCACTCCCCATCAACATGGACCACTCCCACATCAACATGGACCACTCCCCATCAACATGGACCACTCCTATTGACATGGACCACTCTCCATCAACATGGACCACTCCCCATCAACATGGACCACTCCCCATCAACATGGACCACTCCCCGTCAACATGGACCACTCCCCGTCAACATGGACCACTCCACATCAACATGGACCACTCCACATCAACATGGACCACTCCACATCAACATGGACCACTCCACATCAACATGGACCACTCCACATCAACATGGACCACTCCACATCAACATGGACCACTCCACATCAACATGGACCACTCCCCATCAACATGGACCACTCCCCGTCAACATGGACCACTCCACATCAACATGGACCACTCCACATCAACATGGACCACTCCACATCAACATGGACCACTCCACATCAACATGGACCACTCCACATCAACATGGGACCACTCCCCATCATAATTTTTTTTTTTTTTTTTCTTTTTTTTACGAGGCAAGTCAGATAAGAACAAATTCTTATTTTCAATGATGGCCTAGGAACAGTGGGTTAACTGCCTGTTCAGGGGCAGAACGACAGATTTGTACCTTGTCAGCTCGGGGATTCGAACTTGCAACCTTTCGGTTACTAGTCCAACGCTCTAACCACTAGGCTACCCTGCCGCCCCTGGACCACTCCCCATCATCCTGGACCACTCCCCTTCATCAATGGAATGTATCATGGGCCAATTGTGACTGACTGATTTACAAATGATATTGAATAGTTATTTATGATGCAAGGGGATTTCTTGATCAGTCTCAACTGCATTGTCGAACTCACCCCTTTACTCTCTAACCCTGTCACTTTCTGCAGATACGACCTGTCATCGCTGAGGATCCTGGGAACTGTAGGCGAGCCCATCAACCCGGAGGCGTGGCATTGGTACTACGAGGTTGTTGGTCAGAAGAGATGTCCCGTTGTGGACACCTTCTGGCAGACTGAGACCGTGAGTGTGTGTGTGTTTCTGTGACTGTGTATGTTTCTGTGTGTGTGTTTCTGTGTGAGTGTGTCTGTGATTGTGCGTGTGTGTGACTGCGTTTGTGTGTGTGTTTCTGTGTGAGTGTGTGTGTCTGTGACGGTGTGTGTGTGTGACTGTGTGTGTGTGTGACCAAGGACCCCACACATCCCATCACTAAGGACCCCACATCCCATCAACAAGGAACCCACATCCCATCACCAAGGACCACACATCCCATCACCAAGGACCACACATCCCATCACTAAGGACCCCACACATCCCATCACCAAGGACCACACATCCCATCATCAAGGACCCCACACATCCCATCACCAAGGACCCCACATCCCATCACCAAGGACCCCACATCCCATCACCAAGGACCCCACATCCCATCATCAAGGACTCCCCACATCCCATCACCAAGGACCCCACATCCCATCACCAAGGACTACCCACATCCCATCACCAAGGACCCCACATCCCATCACCAAGGACTACCCACATCCCATCACCAATACACATCCCATCATCAAGGACCCCACACATCCCATCACCAAGAACCCCACATCCCATCATCAAGGACTCCCCACATCCCATCACCAAGGACTACCCACATCCCATCACCAAGGACCCCACACATCCCATCACCAATACACATCCCATCATCAAGGACCCCCACATCCCATCACCAAGGACCCCACACATCCCATCACCAAGGACCCCACACATCCCATCACCAAGGACCCCACACATCCCATCACCAATACACATCCCATCATCAAGGACCCCCACATCCCATCACCAAGGACCCCACACATCCCATCATCAAGGACCCCCACATCCGCCCCAGCCAAGAGCTGTTACCTTCGGGTAGACGGTATCGGAACATGAGGTCTGATACCGACAGGTTCAGAGACAGGTTCTATCTACAAGCCATCAGACTGTATCAGAGCATGAGGTGTGATACCGACAGGCTCAGAGACAGTTTCTATCTACAGGCCATCAGACTGTTGAACACTTGAACTGGACTGACCACCTGCTCTGATTCTGCTCAATGTATACACTTGTCCCCCCCCATCTCCCTTCACCCAAAGCACATGTAAATACTGGACTATAAATGCAACCTTCCTGTATTGTATTGATGCTAAAATGTTTATAATATTCTATTACCATTTACTTTATGTTCCAATTCTTATATTGTATTATTTCTTATTGTGGTTGTATTGTTGAGAAGGAGCCTGCAAGTCATTATTTAGTTGGACAGTGTATACCATGTGTATCTAGCACATACGACCATAGTGGAAGTCTCTGCGAGTTTGGATTTCGTTGTTTATTTTGGTACTCAGGAAGTCACCTTGTTGTTGTCTTCCAGGGTGGACACGTTCTGACGCCACTTCCTGCTGCTACTCCTCTGAAACCTGGATCAGCTGTAAGGCCCTAAAGAATTATCTAGTTCATTAAACACTACTTAGTGCCGTTTATCCACACCAAGTCACTACTAACGAGGAAATATGGCTGCCTGGTGGTCCAGAAGCTGTTGTAACCGGTCATGGGTGACTTAACCAGATATAGACCTGTAGGTGACTAACCAGTCATAGACCTGTAGGTGACTAACCAGTTATAGACCTGTAGGTGACTAACCAGTCATAGACCTGTAGGTGACTAACCAGTCATAGACCTGTAGGTGACTAACCAGTTATAGACCTGTAGGTGACTAACCAGTCATAGACCTGTAGGTGACTAACCAGTTATAGGCTTGTAGGTGACTAACCAGTCATAGACCTGTAGGTGACTAACCAGTTATAGACCTGTAGGTGACTAACCAGTTATAGACCTGTAGGTGACTAACCAGTCATAGACCTGTAGGTGACTAACCAGTCATAGACCTGTAGGTGACTAACCAGTCATAGACCTGTAGGTGACTAACCAGTTATAGACCTGTAGTTGACTAACCAGTCATAGACCTGTAGGTGACTAACCAGTTATAGGCCTGTAGGTGACTAACCAGTCATAGACCTGTAGGTGACTAACCAGTTATAGACCTGTAGGTGACTAACCAGTTATAGACCTGTAGGTGACTAACCAGTCATAGACCTGTAGGTGACTAACCAGTTATAGACCTGTAGGTGACTAACCAGTTATAGACCTGTAGGTGACTAACCAGATACAGACCTGTAGGTGACTAACCAGTTATAGGCCTGTAGGTGACTAACCAGTCATAGACCTGTAGGTGACTAACCAGTTATAGACCTGTAGGTGACTAACCAGTTATAGACCTGTAGGTGACTAACCAGTCATAGACCTGTAGGTGACTAACCAGTCATAGACCTGTAGGTGACTAACCAGTCATAGACCTGTAGGTGACTAACCAGTTATAGACCTGTAGTTGACTAACCAGTCATAGACCTGTAGGTGACTAACCAGTTATAGGCCTGTAGGTGACTAACCAGTCATAGACCTGTAGGTGACTAACCAGTTATAGACCTGTAGGTGACTAACCAGTTATAGACCTGTAGGTGACTAACTAGTCATAGACCTGTAGGTGACTAACCAGTCATAGACCTGTAGGTGACTAACCAGTTATAGACCTGTAGGTGACTAACCAGTCATAGACCTGTAGGTGACTAACCAGTTATAGACCTGTAGGTGACTAACCAGTTATAGACCTGTAGGTGACAAACCAGTCATAGACCTGTAGGTGACTAACCAGTCATAGACCTGTAGGTGACTAACCAGTCATAGACCTGTAGGTGACTAACCAGACATATACCTGTAGGTGACTAACCAGTTATAGACCTGTAGGTGACTAACCAGTCATAGACCTGTAGGTGACTAACCAGTCATAGACCTGTAGGTGACTAACCAGTCATAGACCTGTAGGTGACTAACCAGTTATAGACCTGTAGGTGACTAACCAGTCATAGACCTGTAGGTGACTAACCAGTTATAGGCCTGTAGGTGACTAACCAGTCATAGACCTGTAGGTGACTAACCAGTTATAGACCTGTAGGTGACTAACCAGTTATAGACCTGTAGGTGACTAACTAGTCATAGACCTGTAGGTGACTAACCAGTCATAGACCTGTAGGTGACTAACCAGTTATAGACCTGTAGGTGACTAACCAGTCATAGACCTGTAGGTGACTAACCAGTTATAGACCTGTAGGTGACTAACCAGTTATAGACCTGTAGGTGACCCAGTTATAGACCTGTAGGTGACTAACCAGTCATAGACCTGTAGGTGACTAACCAGTTATAGACCTGTAGGTGACTAACTAGTCATAGACCTGTAGGTGACTAACCAGTCATAGACCTGTAGGTGACTAACCAGTCATAGACCTGTAGGTGACTAACCAGTCATAGACCTGTAGGTGACTAACCAGTTATAGACCTGTAGGTGACTAACCAGTCATAGACCTGTAGGTGACTAACCAGTTATAGACCTGTAGGTGACTAACCAGTTATAGACCTGTAGGTGACTAACCAGTCATAGACCTGTAGGTGACTAACCAGTCATAGACCTGTAGGTGACTAACCAGTCATAGACCTGTAGGTGACTAACCAGTTATAGACCTGTAGGTGACTAACCAGTCATAGACCTGTAGGTGACTAACCAGTCATAGACCTGTAGGTGACTAACCAGTCATAGACCTGTAGGTGACTAACCAGTCATAGACCTGTAGACTAACCAGTCATAGACCTGTAGGTGACTAACCAGTCATAGACCTGTAGGTGACTAACCAGTTATAGACCTGTAGGTGACTAACCAGTTATATAACTGTAGGTGACTAACCAGTTATAGACCTGTAGGTGACTAACCAGTTATAGACCTGTAGGTGACTAACCAGTTATAGACCTGTAGGTGACTAACCAGTTATAGACCTGTAGGTGACTAACCAGTTATAGACCTGTAGGTGACTAACCAGTTATAGGCCTGTAGGTGACTAACCAGTTATAGACCTGTAGGTGACTAACCAGATACAGACCTGCAGGTGACTAACCAGTTACATAACTGTAGGTGACTAACCAGTCATAGACCTGTAGGTGACTAACCAGTTATATAACTGTAGGTGACTAACCAGTTATAGACCTGTAGGTGACTAACCAGTTATAGACCTGCAGGTGACTAACCAGTTATATAACTGTAGGTGACAAACCAGATACAGACCTGCAGGTGACTAACCAGTAAAATAACTGTAGGTGACTAACCAGTTATAGACCTGCAGGTGACTAACCAGTTATATAACTGTAGGTGACTAACCAGTTATAGACCTGCAGGTGACTAACCAGTTATATAACTGTAGGTGACAAACCAGATACAGACCTGCAGGTGACTAACCAGTTATATAACTGTAGGATATCAACTTGGGACATTACAACATAAGAAAGTGACATGTACTAGTTTTGCGTTAAGATTTACAACTCCTTTCATGTGTTGATTGTGATCTGTAATAAGGAGATGTTTCTTCCACGGTAGGCTGTGTTGTTATTGAAAAGCGTGTAGAATTTAATGAAAATCTCCACTGGGGTAATGATGAACACCCCCATCTGTTGATCTAATCTCTGGATCTCTCTGATGTTCCAGACCTTTCCTTTCTTCGGAGTGGATCCCACCATACTGAATGAGCATGGAGAGGAACTGGAGGGAGAGGCAGAGGGCTATCTGGTCAGTAATATAACACTATACTATCTGGTCAGTAACACTATACTATCTGGTCAGTAATATAACACTATACTATCTGGTCAGTAACACTATACTATCTGGTCAGTAATATAACACTATACTATCTGGTCAGTAATATAACACTATACTATCTGGTCAGTAATATAACACTATACTATCTGGTCAGTAATATAACACTATACTATCTGGTCAGTAATATAACACTACACTATCTGGTCAGTATTATAACACTATACTATCTGGTCAGTAACACTATACTATCTGGTCAGTATTATAACACTATACTATCTGGTCAGTAACACTATACTATCTGGTCAGTATTATAACACTATACTATCTGGTCAGTAATATAACACTATACTATCTGGTCAGTAATATAACACTATACTATCTGGTCAGTAATATAACACTATACTATCTGGTCAGTAATATAACACTATACTATCTGGTCAGTATTATAACACTATACTATCTGGTCAGTAACACTATACTATCTGGTCAGTAATATAACACGATACTATCTGGTCAGTAACACTATACTATCTGGTCAGTATTATAACACTATACTATCTGGTCAGTAACACTATACTATCTGGTCAGTAACACTATACTATCTGGTCAGTAACACTATACTATCTGGTCAGTAATATAACACTATACTATCTGGTCAGTATTATAACACTATACTATCTGGTCAGTATTATAACACTATACTATCTGGTCAGTATTATAACACTATACTATCTGGTCAGTATTATAACACTATACTATCTGGTCAGTATTATAACACTATACTATCTGGTCAGTAATATAACACTATACTATCTGGTCAGTAACACTATACTATCTGGTCAGTAACTATACTATCTGGTCAGTAATATAACACTATACTATCTGGTCAGTAACACTATACTATCTGGTCAGTATTATAACACTATACTATCTGGTCAGTAATATAACACTATACTATCTGGTCAGTAACACTATACTATCTGGTCAGTAACACTATACTATCTGGTCAGTAACACTATACTATCTGGTCAGTATTATAACACTATACTATCTGGTCAGTAATATAACACTATACTATCTGGTCAGTATTATAACACTATACTGTCTGGTCAGTAACACTATACTATCTGGTCAGTAACACTATACTATCTGGTCAGTAACACTATACTATCTGGTCAGTAACACTATACTATCTGGTCAGTAATATAACACTATACTATCTGGTCAGTATTATAACACTATACTATCTGGTCAGTAATATAACACTATACTATCTGGTCAGTAATATAACACTATACTATCTGGTCAGTATTATAACACTATACTATCTGGTCAGTATTATAACACTATACTATCTGGTCAGTATTATAACACTATACTATCTGGTCAGTAATATAACACTATAATATCTGGTCAGTAACACTATACTATCTGGTCAGTAATATAACACTATACTATCTGGTCAGTAATATAACACTATACTATCTGGTCAGTATTATAACACTATACTGTCTGGTCAGTAACACTATACTATCTGGTCAGTAACACTATACTATCTGGTCAGTATTATAACACTATACTATCTGGTCAGTATTATAACACTATACTATCTGGTCAGTAATATAACACTATACTATCTGGCCAGTAACACTATGCTATCTGGTCAGTAACACTATACTATCTGGTCAGTAACACTATACTATCTGGTCAGTATTATAACACTATACTGTCTGGTCAGTAACACTATACTATCTGGTCAGTAACACTATACTATCTGGTCAGTAACACTATACTATCTGGTCAGTATTATAACACTATACTGTCTGGTCAGTAACACTATACTATCTGGTCAGTAACACTATACTATCTGGTCAGTATTATAACACTATACTATCTGGTCAGTAACACTATACTATCTGGTCAGTATTATAACACTATACTATCTGGTCAGTAACACTATACTATCTGGTCAGTAACACTATACTATCTGGTCAGTAACACTATACTATCTGGTCAGTAATATAACACTATACTATCTGGTCAGTATTATAACACTATACTATCTGGTCAGTATTATAACACTATACTATCTGGTCAGTAATATAACACTATACTATCTGGTCAGTAACACTATACTATCTGGTCAGTAACACTATACTATCTGGTCAGTAACACTATACTGTCTGGTCAGTAACACTATACTGTCTGGTCAGTAACACTATACTATCTGGTCAGTAACACTATACTATCTGGTCAGTATTATAACACTATACTATCTGGTCAGTAATATAACACTATACTATCTGGTCAGTAATATAACACTATACTATCTGGTCAGTATTATAACACTATACTATCTGGTCAGTAATATAACACTATACTATCTGGTCAGTAATATAACACTATACTATCTGGTCAGTATTATAACACTATACTATCTGGTCAGTAATATAACACTATACTATCTGGTCAGTATTATAACACTATACTATCTGGTCAGTATTATAACACTATACTATCTGGTCAGTAATATAACACTATACTATCTGGTCAATAACACTACACTATCTGGTCAGTATTATAACACTATACTATCTGGTCAGTAACACTATACTATCTGGTCAGTAATATAACACTATACTATCTGGTCAGTAACACTATACTATCTGGTCAGTATTATAACACTATACTATCTGGTCAGTATTATAACACTATACTATCTGGTCAGTAATATAACACTATACTATCTGGTCAGTAACACTACACTATCTGGTCAGTATTATAACACTATACTATCTGGTCAGTATTATAACACTATACTATCTGGTCAGTAATATAACACTATACTATCTGGTCAGTAACACTATACTATCTGGTCAGTAACACTATACTGTCTGGTCAGTAACACTATACTGTCTGGTCAGTAACACTATACTATCTGGTCAGTAACACTATACTATATGGTCAGTAACACTATACTATCTGGTCAGTAATATAACACTATACTATCTGGTCAGTAACACTATACTATCTGGTCAGTATTATAACACTATACTATCTGGTCAGTAATATAACACTATACTATCTGGTCAGTATTATAACACTATACTATCTGGTCAGTAATATAACACTATACTATCTGGTCAGTAATATAACACTATACTATCTGGTCAGTAATATAACACTATACTATCTGGTCAGTAATATAACACTATACTATCTGGTCAGTATTATAACACTATACTATCTGGTCAGTAACACTATACTATCTGGTCAGTAATATAACACGATACTATCTGGTCAGTAACACTATACTATCTGGTCAGTATTATAACACTATACTATCTGGTCAGTAACACTATACTATCTGGTCAGTAACACTATACTATCTGGTCAGTAACACTATACTATCTGGTCAGTAATATAACACTATACTATCTGGTCAGTATTATAACACTATACTATCTGGTCAGTATTATAACACTATACTATCTGGTCAGTATTATAACACTATACTATCTGGTCAGTATTATAACACTATACTATCTGGTCAGTATTATAACACTATACTATCTGGTCAGTAATATAACACTATACTATCTGGTCAGTAATATAACACTATACTATCTGGTCAGTAACACTATACTATCTGGTCAGTAACACTATACTATCTGGTCAGTAATATAACACTATACTATCTGGTCAGTAACACTATACTATCTGGTCAGTATTATAACACTATACTATCTGGTCAGTAATATAACACTATACTATCTGGTCAGTAACACTATACTATCTGGTCAGTAACACTATACTATCTGGTCAGTAACACTATACTATCTGGTCAGTATTATAACACTATACTATCTAGTCAGTAATATAACACTATACTATCTGGTCAGTATTATAACTGGTCAGTAACTATACTATCTGGTCAGTAACACTATACTATCTGGTCAGTAACACTATACTATCTGGTCAGTAACACTATACTATCTGGTCAGTAACACTATACTATCTGGTCAGTAATATAACACTATACTATCTGGTCAGTAATATAACACTATACTATCTGGTCAGTATTATAACACTATACTATCTGGTCAGTATTATAACACTATACTATCTGGTCAGTATACTATAACACTATACTATCTGGTCAGTAATATAACACTATACTATCTGGTCAGTAACACTATACTATCTGGTCAGTAACACTATACTATCTATACTATCTGGTCAGTATTATAACACTATACTATCTGGTCAGTAACATATACTATCTGGTCAGTAACACTATCTGGTCAGTATTATAACACTATACTATCTGGTCAGTAATATAACACTATACTATCTGGTCAGTAACACTATACTATCTGGTCAGTAACACTATACTATCTGGTCAGTATTATAACACTATACTATCTGGTCAGTATTATAACACTATACTATCTGGTCAGTAATATAACACTATACTATCTGGTCAGTAACACTATACTATCTGGTCAGTAACACTATACTATCTGGTCAGTAACACTATACTGTCTGGTCAGTAACACTATACTGTCTGGTCAGTAACACTATACTATCTGGTCAGTAACACTATACTATCTGGTCAGTAATATAACACTATACTATCTGGTCAGTAACACTATACTATCTGGTCAGTATATAACACTATACTATCTGGTCAGTAATAACACTATACTATCTGGTCAGTATTATAACACTATACTATCTGGTCAGTAATATAACACTATACTATCTGGTCAGTAATATAACACTACTATCTGGTCAGTATTATAACACTATACTATCTGGTCAGTAACACTATACTATCTGGTCAGTATTATAACACTATACTATCTGGTCAGTATTATAACACTATACTATCTGGTCAGTAACACTATACTATCTGGTCAGTAACACTATACTATCTGGTCAGTAACACTATACTATCTGGTCAGTAACACTATACTATCTGGTCAGTAACACTATACTATCTGGTCAGTAACACTATACTATCTGGTCAGTAATATAACACTATACTATCTGGTCAGTAATAACACTATACTATCTGGTCAGTATTATAACACTATACTATCTGGTCAGTAACATAACACTATACTATCTGGTCAGTAATATAACACTATACTATCTGGTCAGTAACACTATACTATCTGGTCAGTATTATAACACTATACTATCTGGTCAGTAATATAACACTATACTATCTGGTCAGTAATATAACACTATACTATCTGGTCAGTAATATAACACTATACTATCTGGTCAGTATTATAACACTATACTATCTGGTCAGTAACACTATACTATCTGGTCAGTAATATAACACTATACTATCTGGTCAGTAACACTATACTATCTGGTCAGTATTATAACACTATACTATCTGGTCAGTAACACTATACTATCTGGTCAGTAACACTATACTATCTGGTCAGTAACACTATACTATCTGGTCAGTAATATAACATTATACTATCTGGTCAGTAACACTATACTATCTGGTCAGTAATATAACACTATACTATCTGGTCAGTATTATAACACTATACTATCTGGTCAGTATTATAACACTATACTATCTGGTCAGTATTATAACACTATACTATCTGGTCAGTAATATAACACTATACTATCTGGTCAGTAATATAACACTATACTATCTGGTCAGTAACACTATACTATCTGGTCAGTAACACTATACTATCTGGTCAGTAATATAACACTATACTATCTGGTCAGTAACACTATACTATCTGGTCAGTATTATAACACTATACTATCTGGTCAGTAATATAACACTATACTATCTGGTCAGTAACACTATACTATCTGGTCAGTAACACTATACTATCTGGTCAGTAACACTATACTATCTGGTCAGTATTATAACACTATACTATCTAGTCAGTAATATAACACTATACTATCTGGTCAGTATTATAACACTATACTGTCTGGTCAGTAACACTATACTATCTGGTCAGTAACACTATACTATCTGGTCAGTAACACTATACTATCTGGTCAGTAACACTATACTATCTGGTCAGTAATATAACACTATACTATCTGGTCAGTAATATAACACTATACTATCTGGTCAGTAATATAACACTATACTATCTGGTCAGTATTATAACACTATACTATCTGGTCAGTATTATAACACTATACTATCTGGTCAGTAATATAACACTATACTATCTGGTCAGTAATAACACTATACTATCTGGTCAGTAATATAACACTATACTATCTGGTCAGTATTATAACACTATACTGTCTGGTCAGTAACACTATACTATCTGGTCAGTAACACTATACTATCTGGTCAGTATTATAACACTATACTATCTGGTCAGTATTATAACACTATACTATCTGGTCAGTAATATAACACTATACTATCTGGTCAGTAACACTATACTATCTGGTCAGTAACACTATACTATCTGGTCAGTAACACTATACTATCTGGTCAGTATTATAACACTATACTGTCTGGTCAGTAACACTATACTATCTGGTCAGTAACACTATACTATCTGGTCAGTATTATAACACTATACTATCTGGTCAGTATTATAACACTATACTATCTGGTCAGTAATATAACACTATACTATCTGGTCAGTAACACTATATCTGGTCAGTAACACTATACTATCTGGTCAGTAACACTATACTATCTGGTCAGTAACACTATACTGTCTGGTCAGTAACACTATACTATCTGGTCAGTAATATAACACTATACTATCTGGTCAGTAACACTATACTATCTGGTCAGTAATATAACACTATACTATCTGGTCAGTAACACTATACTATCTGGTCAGTATTATAACACTATACTATCTGGTCAGTAATATAACACTATACTATCTGGTCAGTAATATAACACTATACTATCTGGTCAGTATTATAACACTATACTATCTGATCAGTAACACTATACTATCTGGTCAGTATTATAACACTATACTATCTGGTCAGTAACAACACTATACTATCTGGTCAGTCACTATACTATCTGTAAATACTATACTATCTGGTCAGTAATATAACACTATACTATCTGGTCAGTAATATAACACTATACTATCTGGTCAGTATTATAACACTATACTATCTGGTCAGTATTATAACACTATACTATCTGGTCAGTATTATAACACTATACTATCTGGTCAGTAATATAACACTATACTATCTGGTCAGTAACACTATAATATCTGGTCAGTAACACTATACTATCTGGTCAGTAATATAACACTATACTATCTGGTCAGTAATATAACACTATACTATCTGGTCAGTAACACTATACTATCTGGTCAGTAACACTATACTATCTGGTCAGTAACACTATACTATCTGGTCAGTAACACTATACTATCTGGTCAGTAACACTATACTATCTGGTCAGTAACACTATACTATCTGGTCAGTATTATAACACTATACTATCTGGTCAGTAACACTATACTATCTGGTCAGTAACACTATACTATCTGGTCAGTAACACTATACTATCTGGTCAGTAACACTATACTATCTGGTCAGTAATATAACACTATACTATCTGGTCAGTATTATAACACTATACTATCTGGTCAGTATTATAACACTATACTATCTGGTCAGTAATATAACACTATACTATCTGGTCAGTAATAACACTATACTATCTGGTCAGTAATACTATACTATCTGGTCAGTAACACTATACTATCTGGTCAGTAACACTATACTATCTGGTCAGTAACACTATACTATCTGGTCAGTAATACTATCTGGTCAGTAACACTATACTATCTGGTCAGTAATATAACACTATACTATCTGGTCAGTATTATAACACTATACTATCTGGTCAGTAATATAACACTATACTATCTGGTCAGTATTATAACACTACACTATCTGGTCAGTAATATAACACTATACTATCTGGTCAGTAATATAACACTATACTATCTGGTCAGTATTATAACACTATACTATCTGGTCAGTAATATAACACTATACTATCTGGTCAGTATTATAACACTATACTATCTGGTCAGTATTATAACACTATACTATCTGGTCAGTAATATAACACTATACTATCTGGTCAGTAACACTATACTATCTGGTCAGTAACACTATACTATCTGGTCAGTAACACTATACTGTCTGGTCAGTAACACTATACTGTCTGGTCAGTAACACTATAACTATCTCTGGTCAGTATTATAACACTATACTATCTGGTCAGTATTATAACACTATACTATCTGGTCAGTAATATAACACTATACTATCTGGTCAGTAACACTATACTATCTGGTCAGTACACTATACTATCTGGTCAGTATAACACTATACTATCTGGTCAGTATTATAACACTATACTATCTGGTCAGTATTATAAACACTATACTATCTGGTCAGTAACACTATACTATCTGGTCAGTAACACTATACTATCTGGTCAGTAACACTATACTATCTGGTCAGTAACACTATACTATCTGGTCAGTAACACTATACTGTCTGGTCAGTAACACTATACTATCTGGTCAGTAATATAACACTATACTATCTGGTCAGTAACACTATACTATCTGGTCAGTATTATAACACTATACTATCTGGTCAGTATTATAACACTATACTATCTGGTCAGTATTATAACACTATACTATCTGGTATGTAATATAACACTATACTATCTGGTCAGTAATATAACACTATACTATCTGGTCAGTAATATAACACTATACTATCTGGTCAGTAATATAACACTATACTATCTGGTCAGTATTATAACACTATACTATCTGGTCAGTAACACTATACTATCTGGTCAGTAATATAACACGATACTATCTGGTCAGTAACACTATACTATCTGGTCAGTATTATAACACTATACTATCTGGTCAGTAACACTATACTATCTGGTCAGTAACACTATACTATCTGGTCAGTAACACTATACTATCTGGTCAGTAACACTATACTATCTGGTCAGTAATATAACACTATACTATCTGGTCAGTATTATAACACTATACTATCTGGTCAGTAATATAACACTATACTATCTGGTCAGTAATATAACACTATACTATCTGGTCAGTATTATAACACTATACTATCTGGTCAGTATTATAACACTATACTATCTGGTCAGTAATATAACACTATACTATCTGGTCAGTAACACTATACTATCTGGTCAGTAATATAACACTATACTATCTGTTCAGTATTATAACACTATACTATCTGGTCAGTAATATAACACTATACTATCTGGTCAGTAACACTATACTATCTGGTCAGTATATACTATCTGGTCAGTAACACTATACTATCTGGTCAGTAACACTATACTATCTGGTCAGTATTATAACACTATACTATCTGGTCAGTATTATAACACTATACTATCTGGTCAGTAATATAACACTATACTATCTGGTCAGTAACACTACACTATCTGGTCAGTATTATAACACTATACTATCTGGTCAGTAACACTATACTATCTGGTCAGTATTATAACACTATACTATCTGGTCAGTATTATAACACTATACTATCTGGTCAGTAATATAACACTATACTATCTGGTCAGTAACACTATACTATCTGGTCAGTAACACTATACTATCTGGTCAGTAACACTATACTGTCTGGTCAGTAACACTATACTATCTGGTCAGTAACACTATACTATCTGGTCAGTAACACTATACTATCTGGTCAGTAACACTATACTATCTGGTCAGTATTATAACACTATACTATCTGGTCAGTAACACTATACTATCTGGTCAGTATTATAACACTATACTATCTGGTCAGTAATATAACACTATACTATCTGGTCAGTAATATAACACTATACTATCTGGTCAGTAATATAACACTATACTATCTGGTCAGTATTATAACACTATACTATCTGGTCAGTAACACTATACTATCTGGTCAGTAACACTATACTATCTGGTCAGTAATATAACACTATACTATCTGGTCAGTATTATAACACTATACTATCTGGTCAGTATTATAACACTATACTATCTGGTCAGTAACACTATACTATCTGGTCAGTAACACTATACTATCTGGTCAGTAACACTATACTATCTGGTCAGTAATATAACACTATACTATCTGGTCAGTATTATAACACTATACTATCTGGTCAGTATTATAACACTATACTATCTGGTCAGTATTATAACACTATACTATCTGGTCAGTATTATAACACTATACTATCTGGTCAGTATTATAACACTATACTATCTGGTCAGTAATATAACACTATACTATCTGGTCAGTAACACTATACTATCTGGTCAGTAACACTATACTATCTGGTCAGTAATATAACACTATACTATCTGGTCAGTAACACTATACTATCTGGTCAGTATTATAACACTATACTATCTGGTCAGTAATATAACACTATACTATCTGGTCAGTAACACTATACTATCTGGTCAGTAACACTATACTATCTGGTCAGTAACACTATACTATCTGGTCAGTATTATAACACTATACTATCTGGTCAGTAATATAACACTATACTATCTGGTCAGTATTATAACACTATACTATCTGGTCAGTAACACTATACTATCTGGTCAGTAACACTATACTATCTGGTCAGTAACACTATACTATCTGGTCAGTAACACTATACTATCTGGTCAGTATTATAACACTATACTATCTGGTCAGTAATATAACACTATACTATCTGGTCAGTAATATAACACTATACTATCTGGTCAGTATTATAACACTATACTATCTGGTCAGTATTATAACACTATACTATCTGGTCAGTAATATAACACTATACTATCTGGTCAGTAACACTATACTATCTGGTCAGTAATATAACACTATACTATCTGTTCAGTATTATAACACTATACTGTCTGGTCAGTAACACTATACTATCTGGTCAGTAACACTATACTATCTGGTCAGTATTATAACACTATACTATCTGGTCAGTATTATAACACTATACTATCTGGTCAGTAATATAACACTATACTATCTGGCCAGTAACACTATACTATCTGGTCAGTAACACTATACTATCCGGTCAGTAACACTATACTATCTGGTCAGTATTATAACACTATACTGTCTGGTCAGTAACACTATACTATCTGGTCAGTAACACTATACTATCTGGTCAGTATTATAACACTATACTATCTGGTCAGTATTATAACACTATACTATCTGGTCAGTAATATAACACTATACTATCTGGTCAGTAACACTATACTATCTGGTCAGTAACACTATACTATCTGGTCAGTAACACTATACTGTCTGGTCAGTAACACTATACTGTCTGGTCAGTAACACTATACTATCTGGTCAGTAACACTATACTATCTGGTCAGTAACACTATACTATCTGGTCAGTAATATAACACTATACTATCTGGTCAGTAACACTATACTATCTGGTCAGTATTATAACACTATACTATCTGGTCAGTAATATAACACTATACTATCTGGTCAGTAATATAACACTATACTATCTGGTCAGTATTATAACACTATACTATCTGATCAGTAACACTATACTATCTGGTCAGTATTATAACACTATACTATCTGGTCAGTAACACTATACTATCTGGTCAGTAACACTATACTATCTGGTCAGTATTATAACACTATACTATCTGGTCAGTAATATAACACTATACTATCTGGTCAGTATTATAACACTATACTATCTGGTCAGTATTATAACACTATACTATCTGGTCAGTAATATAACACTATACTATCTGGTCAGTAATATAACACTATACTATCTGGTCAGTAACACTATACTATCTGGTCAGTAATATAACACTATACTATCTGGTCAGTAACACTATACTATCTGGTCAGTAATATAACACTATACTATCTGGTCAGTAACACTATACTATCTGGTCAGTATTATAACACTATACTATCTGGTCAGTAACACTATACTATCTGGTCAGTAACACTATACTATCTGGTCAGTATTATAACACTATACTATCTGGTCAGTAACACTATACTATCTGGTCAGTAACACTATACTATCTGGTCAGTATTATAACACTATACTATCTGGTCAGTAACACTATACTATCTGGTCAGTAACACTACACTATCTGGTCAGTATTATAACACTATACTATCTGGTCAGTAACACTATACTATCTGGTCAGTATTATAACACTATACTATCTGGTCAGTAACACTATACTATCTGGTCAGTAACACTATACTATCTGGTCAGTAACACTATACTATCTGGTCAGTAACACTATACTATCTGGTCAGTAATAACACTATACTATCTGGTCAGTAATAACACTATACTATCTGGTCAGTATTATAACACTATACTATCTGGTCAGTATTATAACACTATACTATCTGGTCAGTATTATAACACTATACTATCTGGTCAGTATTATAACACTATACTATCTGGTCAGTAACACTATACTATCTGGTCAGTAACACTATACTATCTGGTCAGTAAACACTATACTATCTGGTCAGTAATATAACACTATACTATCTGGTCAGTAACACTATACTATCTGGTCAGTAATATAACACTATACTATCTGGTCAGTATTATAACACTATACTATCTGGTCAGTATTATAACACTATACTATCTGGTCAGTATTATAACACTATACTATCTGGTCAGTAACACTATACTATCTGGTCAGTAACACTATACTATCTGGTCAGTAACACTATACTATCTGGTCAGTAATATAACATTATACTATCTGGTCAGTATTATAACACTATACTATCTGGTTAGTATTATAACACTATACTATCTGGTCAGTATTATAACACTATACTATCTGGTCAGTATTATAACACTATACTATCTGGTCAGTATTATAACACTATACTATCTGGTCAGTAATATAACACTATACTATCTGGTCAGTAATATAACACTATACTATCTGGTCAGTATTATAACACTATACTATCTGGTCAGTAATATAACACTATACTATCTGGTCAGTATTATAACACTACACTATCTGGTCAGTAATATAACACTATACTATCTGGTCAGTAATATAACACTATACTATCTGGTCAGTATTATAACACTATACTATCTGGTCAGTAATATAACACTATACTATCTGGTCAGTAATATAACATTATACTATCTGGTCAGTAACACTATACTATCTGGTCAGTATTATAACACTATACTATCTGGTCAGTAACACTATACTATCTGGTCAGTAATATAACACTATACTATCTGGTCAGTAACACTATACTATCTGGTCAGTATTATAACACTATACTATCTGGTCAGTAACACTATACTATCTGGTCAGTAATATAACACTATACTATCTGGTCAGTAATATAACACTATACTATCTGGTCAGTAACACTATACTATCTGGTCAGTATTATAACACTATATAACACTATACTATCTGGTCAGTAATATAACACTATACTATCTGGTCAGTAACACTATACTATCTGGTCAGTAACACTATACTATCTGGTCAGTAACACTATACTATCTGGTCAGTAATATAACACTATACTATCTGGTCAGTAACACTATACTATCTGGTCAGTATTATAACACTATACTATCTGGTCAGTATTATAACACTATACTATCTGGTCAGTAATATAACACTATACTATCTGGTCAGTAACACTACACTATCTGGTCAGTATTATAACACTATACTATCTGGTCAGTAACACTATACTATCTGGTCAGTATTATAACACTATACTATCTGGTCAGTATTATAACACTATACTATCTGGTCAGTAATATAACACTATACTATCTGGTCAGTAACACTATACTATCTGGTCAGTAACACTATACTATCTGGTCAGTAACACTATACTATCTGGTCAGTAACACTATACTATCTGGTCAGTAACACTATACTATCTGGTCAGTATTATAACACTATACTATCTGGTCAGTATTTAACACTATACTATCTGGTCAGTAATATAACACTATACTATCTGGTCAGTAACACTATACTATCTGGTCAGTATTATAACACTATACTATCTGGTCAGTAATATAACACTATACTATCTGGTCAGTAATATAACACTATACTATCTGGTCAGTATTATAACACTATACTATCTGATCAGTAACACTATACTATCTGGTCAGTATTATAACACTATACTATCTGGTCAGTAACACTATACTATCTGGTCAGTAACACTATACTATCTGGTCAGTAATATAACACTATACTATCTGGTCAGTATTATAACACTATACTATCTGGTCAGTAATATAACACTACACTATCTGGTCAGTATTATAACACTATACTATCTGGTCAGTAATATAACACTATACTATCTGGTCAGTAATATAACATTATACTATCTGGTCAGTAACACTATACTATCTGGTCAGTATTATAACACTATACTATCTGGTCAGTAACACTATACTATCTGGTCAGTAATATAACACTATACTATCTGGTCAGTAACACTATACTATCTGGTCAGTAACACTACACTATCTGGTCAGTATTATAACACTATACTATCTGGTCAGTAACACTATACTATCTGGTCAGTATTATAACACTATACTATCTGGTCAGTAACACTACACTATCTGGTCAGTATTATAACACTATACTATCTGGTCAGTATTATAACACTATACTATCTGGTCAGTAACACTATACTATCTGGTCAGTAACACTATACTATCTGGTCAGTAACACTATACTATCTGGTCAGTAATATAACATTATACTATCTGGTCAGTAACACTATACTATCTGGTCAGTAATATAACACTATACTATCTGGTCAGTATTATAACACTATACTATCTGGTCAGTATTATAACACTATACTATCTGGTCAGTATTATAACACTATACTATCTGGTCAGTAACACTATACTATCTGGTCAGTAACACTATACTATCTGGTCAGTAACACTATACTATCTGGTCAGTAATATAACATTATACTATCTGGTCAGTATTATAACACTATACTATCTGGTCAGTATTATAACACTATACTATCTGGTCAGTATTATAACACTATACTATCTGGTCAGTATTATAACACTATACTATCTGGTCAGTATTATAACACTATACTATCTGGTCAGTAATATAACACTATACTATCTGGTCAGTAATATAACACTATACTATCTGGTCAGTATTATAACACTATACTATCTGGTCAGTAATATAACACTATACTATCTGGTCAGTATTATAACACTACACTATCTGGTCAGTAATATAACACTATACTATCTGGTCAGTAATATAACACTATATCTGGTCAGTATTATAACACTATACTATCTGGTCAGTAATATAACACTATACTATCTGGTCAGTATTATAACACTATACTATCTGGTCAGTATTATAACACTATACTATCTGGTCAGTAATATAACACTATACTATCTGGTCAGTAACACTATACTATCTGGTCAGTAATATGTCTAAACTAAGAGCCGTGGTCTGTAGTGTATAACAGGTATTTCTGGTCAGTAACACTATACTATCTGGTCAGTAATATAACACTATACTATCTGGTCAGTAACACTATACTATCTGGTCAGTATTATAACACTATACTATCTGGTCAGTAATAACACTATACTATCTGGTCAATACTAAGTAACACTATACTATCTGGTCAGTATTATAACACTATACTATCTGGTCAGTAACATTACTATCTGGTCAAGAGCTAACACTATACTATCTGGTCAGTAACACTATACTATCTGGTCAGTAACACTATACTATCTGGTCAGTAACACTATACTATCTGGTCAGTATTATAACACTATACTATCTGGTCAGTATTATAACACTATACTATCTGGTCAGTTTATTAGCATACAGTCTATGATACAACCCAGTCAAGTACAAGGTTAATACAATTGAGATGGTTTTTTAATTCTCTCTCACTGTCTTTAATTCATGTGTTTCATATAAGGTTTTTCCTGAAATATTTATAAACTGAGAGCAATCGGTGTCATGTGTTTCCTTATCTACAGGTAGTAATATTACTGTAATATGTCTAAACTAAGAGCCGTGGTCTGTAATGTTGTTGCAGGTATTTCATTTTGTACAGGTAGTAATATTACCGTAATATGTCTAAACTAAGAGCCGTGGTCTGTAATGTTGTTGCAGGTATTTCATTTTGTACAGGTAGTATTATTACCATAATATGTCTAAACTAAGAGCCGTGGTCTGTAATGTTGTTGCAGGTATTTCATTTTGTACAGGTAGTAATTTTGTACAGGTAGTATTACCATAATATGTCTAAACTAAGAGCCGTGGTCTGTAATGTTGTTGCAGGTATTTCATTTTGTACAGGTAGTATTATTACCATAATATGTCTAAACTAAGAGCCGTGGTCTGTAATGTTGTTGCAGGTATTTCATTTTGTACAGGTAGTAATATTACCGTAATATGTCTAAACTAAGAGCCGTGGTCTGTAATGTTGTTGCAGGTATTTCATTTTGTACAGGTAGTATTATTACCATAATATGTCTAAACTAAGAGCCGTGGTCTGTAATGTTGTTGCAGGTATTTCATTTTGTATAGGTAGTAATATTACCGTAATATGTCTAAACTAAGAGCCGTGGTCTGTAGTGTTGTTGCAGGTATTTCATTTTGTACAGGTAGTAATATTACCGTAATATGTCTAAACTAAGAGCCGTGGTCTGTAATGTTGTTGCAGGTATTTCATTTTGTACAGGTAGTAATATTACCGTAATATGTCTAAACTAAGAGCCATGGTCTGTAATAGATGCGGTACGGAGGTCAATGGTACGCTGACAGTGGAGGATAGAAGGATGCCGAATTGGTGCACATTCAACAAATGAGAGCTAATAAAGTGGATATTCATCAAATCCGTCATGATCGATGTGGCCCACAATGTGGTTTACTAAAATCAGATTTGGATATATTTGGCCTGATGCCTAATGTTTAGAAGTGTGTGGTTGCAGGTGTTCCGGCAGCCCTGGCCTGGTATCATGCGCACCGTGTATGGAAACCAGGAACGCTTTGAGAACACATACTTCAAGAAATTCCCAGGTTTTTACGTGACCGGAGACAGTAAGACATTCAACCCTTTTTTTTTACAACATTCTGTGATTGATTACATTCATTTTTTGATTACATTAGATCAATCATATTCAAAGACAACCACAATTACATTGTGATAGCGACCATTGTAAATAAGAATTTGTTCTTCACTGACTTGCCTAGTTAAATAAAGGTTAAATAAAATGTCCCATAAAAAGATCCCATCCTTTTAGATCCTGTCCTGTTAGATCCTGTCCTGTTAGATCCTGTACTGTTAGATCCTGTACTGTTAGATCCTGTCCTGTTAGATCCTGTCCTGTTAGATCCTGTACTGTTAGATCCTGTCCTGTTAGATCCTGTACTGTTAGATCCTGTACTGTTAGATCCTGTCCTGTTAGATCCTGTCCTGTTAGATGCTGTTAGATCCTGTCCTGTTAGATCCTGTCCTGTTATGTCCTGTCCTGTTAGATCCTGTCCTATTAGATCATGTCCTGTTATGTCCTATCCTGTTAGATCCTGTCCTGTTAGATCCTGTCCTGTTAGATCATGTCCTGTTATGTCCTATCCTGTTAGATCCTGTCCTGTTAGATCCTGTCCTGTTAGATCCTGTCCTGTTAGATCCTGTCCTGTTATGTCCTATTCTCTACAACCACTGTTATATCATATTATAACACATGGCCTCTTAAGTATTATTGCTCATTCATTCAGCCATTCATTCAGTCATTAATTCAGTCATTCTTTCCCAGGCTGCAGGAGGGATAGAGATGGCTACTACTGGATCACAGGCAGGATAGATGACATGATCAACGTATCAGGTCATTTTTTCCCCCAGAGTTTTTCCACTGTGGTGCTGCTGGCTTTTTGGGGGGTGTAGGTTGGATTATTGTAAAGTGCTTTGTGATAAATATCGCTGTGAAAAGTGTTGTATAAATACATTTGATCTATTAATTAATTGACGAGTGATTGACTTACTTAACCTATTGATTTTAACTAGTGGAGCAGAAGGCCTCATCAGTGAATTTCCAGCGAACTCTGTTCTGGGCCGTTTCTGATTTAGTGATAAACCAAGCTGTTCTCTCTGTAGGGGTTATAATAACCCTGTATTGTGATTTAGTGATAACTCTGTATAGTCAGTAATAAAACCCATGTGTGCCGTCTTCCTCCAGGTCACCTGTTGAGTACAGCGGAGATAGAGTCCGCTCTAACAGAGCACGGAGCGGTGGCCGAAGCTGCAGTGGTCAGCAGACCCCACACGGTCAAGGGGGAGTGTCTCTACTGTTTCGTTACTCTGAAGGACTGCAGGGAGTTCAACCTCACTCTGGTGGACGAACTCAAGAGGCAAGGTAGGGTTTTCAGACGAAGGAAAAACTAGAAGAAAAAAAAAAAAACAGGAATCAAATTGACTGAAATTGAAGTCAAATCTACAGTATGTTTGTTATTGCATTGCATTTCAGGTTTGTCCTTGTAGAAGGAATGCAAGGTTACGGCATCTGGCTATGAGATCATGTCTATTACTATCAGATACATTCTCCGGACCACCAGAGGGTTTTCTTTCCTGATGGTATAATATTTCACATTAAAACGTTTTTTTTTAATTTTCTTATGTCTTGTCAGTGAGAGAGAAGATTGGTCCGATCGCCACTCCAGACTTCATCCAGAATGCTCCTGCACTTCCTAAAACACGTTCTGGTAGGTACACTGTTTACATCACATGATGATTGGACTTTTACAGACATTTTATAATACTTTTTTATTTTTATTAATGTTTTTACTTATGTTTAACCAACAACATCAGGTAAGATCATGAGGAGGGTCCTGAGGCAGATCGCACGGAACGAGAAGGATCTAGGTGACCTTTCAACCCTGGCTGACCCTAAGGTCGTGGAGGTGCTGTTCAGCCAGCGGTGGGAGACAGCTGCTTGAGGGGGAGGGGGGCATGTCAAACACTCTCAGGTGGCGTCCTCTCCTCGTGTCCGCTCCTCGTGTCCTCTCCTTCTCTCCTCTCCTTCTCTCCTCTCCTTGTCTGCTCTCTTTCATCTTCATTTTTCTGAAAACGCAGGATAGGTGAATTATAGGATATAGACTACGGCGGATGGGATATTTATGTTCTCTCACCTATTCAGTTTTGTATATCAGTGCAGATGAAGGAGAGGAGACAAGGAGAGGAGAGAAGGAGAGGAGACGCGGAGAGGAAGCCAAGTTAGACTATTTAGAAACACCCAGAGAGGTTCTCAGTCATGTCCTCTCTCATGGTGCATATGAATACGGCACTGGTCCTGAGATCAGTCTCAGGGATTTTTTTTGTGCAGTGGGGGTGGGATTAGGGTTGGGAGGACAGATCCTAGATCAGATTTTATGGGAAAATGGACTTTGAGTTATTATATGTAGACAAAAGGAATACAGAAGCAACAGTCCGATGAATGTCCAAGCATTACATTCAGTTTCTACATATTCTTTCCAAACGGGTAAAAATAATTTTACAAATAGTTGTTAATGCAACAATGTCAGTCTGCTTGTAATAACAGGTGGGCCGATATTGAGGTGAACTGGACCCAGAATCAGAATCTTGTTTGCTGCTCGGTAGTGTACTCTCAGTGTATCAACCTGTATCGTCCATCTTGTTTGTTGCTCGGTAACCTAACCTCTGGGACATTCTCTCAGTGTATCAGCCTGTATCGTCCATCTTGTTTGTTGCTCGGTAACCTAACCTCTGGGACATTCTCTCAGTGTATCAGCCTGTATCGTCCATCTTGTTTGTTGCTCGGTAACCTAACCTCTGGGACATTCTCTCAGTGTATCAGCCTGTATCGTCCATCTTGTTTGTTGCTCTGTAACCTAACCTCTGGGACATTCTCTCAGTGTATCAGCCTGTATCGTCCATCTTGTTTGTTGCTCGGTAACCTAACCTCTGGGACATTCTCTCAGTGTATCAGCCTGTATCGTCCATCTTGTTTGTTGCTCGGTAACCTAACCTCTGGGACATTCTCTCAGTGTATCAGCCTGTATCGTCCATCTTGTGTGCTGCTCCGTAACCTAACCTCTGGGACATTCTCTCAGTGTATCAGCCTGTATCGTCCATCTTGTTTGTTGCTCGGTAACCTAACCTCTGGGACATTCTCTCAGTGTATCAGCCTGTATCGTCCATCTTGTTTGTTGCTCTGTAACCTAACCTCTGGGACATTCTCTCAGTGTATCAGCCTGTATCGTCCATCTTGTTTGTTGCTCGGTAACCTAACCTCTGGGACATTCTCTCAGTGTATCAGCCTGTATCGTCCATCTTGTTTGTTGCTCGGTAACCTAACCTCTGGGACATTCTCTCAGAGTATCAGCCTTTATCGTCCATCTTGTTTGCTGCTCGGTAACCTAACCTCTGGCACATTCTCTGTGTATCAGCCTGTATCGTCCATCTTGTTTGTTGCTCCGTAACCTAACCTCTGGGACATTCTCTCAGTGTATCAGCCTGTATCGTCCATCTTGTTTGTTGCTCGGTAACCTAACCTCTGGGACATTCTCTCAGTGTATCAGCCTGTATCGTCCATCTTGTGTGCTGCTCCGTAACCTAACCTCTGGGACATTCTCTCAGTGTATCAGCCTGTATCGTCCATCTTGTTTGTTGCTCGGTAACCTAACCTCTGGGACATTCTCTCAGTGTATCAGCCTGTATCGTCCATCTTGTGTGCTGCTCGGTAACCTAACCTCTGGGACATACTCTCAGTGCATCAGCCTGTATTGTCCATCTTGTTTGTTGCTCGGTAACCTAACCTCTGGGACATTCTCTCAGTGTATCAGCCTGTATCGTCCATCTTGTTTGTTGCTCGGTAACCTAACCTCTGGGACATTCTCTCAGTGTATCAGCCTGTATCGTCCATCTTGTTTGTTGCTCGGTAACCTAACCTCTGGGACATTCTCTCAGTGTATCAGCCTGTATCGTCCAACTTGTTTGTTGCTCGGTAACCTAACCTCTGGGACATTCTCTCAGTGTATCAGCCTGTATCGTCCATCTTGTTTGTTGCTCGGTAACCTAACCTCTGGGACATTCTCTCAGTGTATCAGCCTGTATCGTCCATCTTGTTTGTTGCTCGGTAACCTAACCTCTGGGACATTCTCTCAGTGTATCAGCCTGTATCGTCCATCTTGTTTGTTGCTCGGTAACCTAACCTCTTGACATTCTCTCTCAGAGTATCAGCCTGTATCGTCCATCTTGTTTGCTGCTCGGTAACCTAACCTCTGGCACATTCTCTCAGTGTATCAGCCTGTATCGTCCATCTTGTTTGTTGCTCGGTAACCTAACCTCTGGGACATTCTCTCAGTGTATCAGCCTGTATCGTCCATCTTGTTTGTTGCTCGGTAACCTAACCTCTGGGACATTCTCTCAGTGTATCAGCCTGTATCGTCCAACTTGTGTGCTGCTCGGTAACCTAACCTCTGGGACATTCTCTCAGTGTATCAGCCTGTATCGTCCATCTTGTTTGTTGCTCGGTAACCTAACCTCTGGGACATTCTCTCAGTGTATCAGCCTGTATCGTCCATCTTGTTTGTTGCTCGGTAACCTAACCTCTGGGACATTCTCTCAGTGTATCAGCCTGTATCGTCCATCTTGTTTGTTGCTCGGTAACCTAACCTCTTGACATTCTCTCAGAGTATCAGCCTGTATCGTCCATCTTGTTTGCTGCTCGGTAACCTAACCTCTGGCACATTCTCTCAGTGTATCAGCCTGTATCGTCCATCTTGTTTGTTGCTCGGTAACCTAACCTCTGGGACATTCTTTCAGTGTATCAGCCTGTATCGTCCATCTTGTTTGTTGCTCGGTAACCTAACCTCTGGGACATTCTCTCAGTGTATCAGCCTGTATCGTCCATCTTGTGTGCTGCTCGGTAACCTAACCTCTGGGACATTCTCTCAGTGTATCAGCCTGTATCGTCCATCTTGTTTGTTGCTCGGTAACCTAACCTCTGGCACATTCTCTCAGTGTATCAGCCTGTATCGTCCATCTTGTGTGCTGCTCGGTAACCTAACCTCTGGGACATTCTCTCAGTGTATCAGCCTGTATCGTCCATCTTGTGTGCTGCTCGGTAACCTAACCTCTGGGACATACTCTCAGTGTATCAGCCTGTATCGTCCATCTTGTTTGTTGCTCGGTAACCTAACCTCTGGGACATTCTCTCAGTGTATCAGCCTGTATCGTCCATCTTGTTTGTTGCTCGGTAACCTAACCTCTGGGACATACTCTCAGTGTATCAGCCTGTATCGTCCATCTTGTTTGTTGCTCGGTAACCTAACCTCTGGGACATACTCTCAGTGTATCAACCTGTATCGTCCATCTTGTTTGTTGCTTGGTAACCTAACCTCTGGGACATTCTCTCAGTGTATCAGCCTGTATCGTCCATCTTGTTTGTTGCTCGGTAACCTAACCTCTGGGACATTCTCTCAGTGTATCAGCCTGTATCGTCCATCTTGTTTGTTGCTCGGTAACCTAACCTCTGGGACATTCTCTCAGTGTATCAGCCTGTATCGTCCATCTTGTTTGTTGCTCGGTAACCTAACCTCTGGGACATTCTCTCAGTGTATCAGCCTGTATCGTCCATCTTGTTTGTTGCTCGGTAACCTAACCTCTGGGACATTCTCTCAGTGTATCAACCTGTATCGTCCATCTTGTTTGTTGCTTGGTAACCTAACCTCTGGCACATTCTCTCAGTGTATCAGCCTGTATCGTCCATCTTGCTTGTTGCTCGGTAACCTAACCTCTGGGACATTCTCTCAGTGTTCTAAATGATTGATGAGCTCAGGATGGATTAACGTGATGAATCAGCCTGTAGCTTCCATCTTGCTTTTCACAAAGTGCTCCTCAGACCGATAGATTAATACTGATCGCTAATGTCTAAATGATGAAGGAAAGCTAGCTAGCTGTTCACTCTTTAAAGCTATGAAAACTATCCCAGGGAGTCCAGTACACTTTGCACACTTCTACACCAGGGCTTGTATTTGTTTGGACGTGAATATATATTTCCAACTTGAGATTGTATGTTTTTATGACTTGAGAATAAAAGTGTTTCATGTTTAACAATTGTTCTTTTCAAATTCATATGATCAAGTTGAAAATCCTTGCCTTTCTCTTCTAACAGGGCAGGCTTGTTTAGAAAAAAGGCAGAGGACAGAAAGTAGGAACATGGCCTCAAAGACGCCCTCTTCTGGTGTCCTGACGATATCGCCGGGCTAGTCCAGTCAGATCACAACTGTGCTTTAGGGCTCTATTCAATCCGTATGGCGGAAATTCAGCTTTACCGCGTGATTTAAATTTCAAGGCAATGTTCCCACGTTAGAGGATACTGCATTTACTGTAAACGTTGCAGATGGGAAATGACCTTTAGACAGATTGAATAGAGGCCATGCTGTAGGGTGTTTTATGAAGGGATTCCCATCAGCTGCCGCCAAGGCCTCAGCTACTCCCCCTGGCGTCTAAACACTTTAAACGAGATAAAAACAGTACACATAACATCATTACGTCACTACATATCTACAATGCTAAATATTTATTAACACTACGCTACAACAATATCACAATGCATGCGTATGCATGTGTTTGTACCTGTGTCTCTTCACAGTCCCCGTTGTTCCATAAGGTGTATTTTTTATTTTTTTTTAAATCTGATTCTCCTGCTCCATCAGTTACCTGATGTGGAATAGAGTTTCCATGTAGTCATGGCTCTATGTAGTACTGTGGAATAGAGTTCCATGTAGTCATGGCTCTATGTAGTACTGTGGAATAGAGTTCCATGTAGTCATGGCTCTATGTAGTACTGTGGAATAGAGTTCTATGTAGTCATGGCTCTATGTAGTACTGTGGAATAGAGTTCCATGTAGTCATGGCTCTATGTAGTACTGTGGAATAGAGTTCCATGTAGTCATGGCTCTATGTAGTACTGTGGAATAGAGTTCCATGTAGTCATGGCTCTATGGAATAGAGTTCCATGTAGTCATGGCTCTATGTAGTACTGTGGAATAGAGTTCCATGTAGTCATGGCTCTATGTAGTACTGTGCACCTCCCATAGTCTGTTCTGGACTTGGGGACTGTGAAGAGACCTCTTGTGACATGTCTTGTGGGGTATGCATGGGTGTCTGAGCTGTGTGCCAGTAGTTTAAACAGACAGCTCGATGCATTCAACATGTCAACCTCTTACAAAAACAAGTAGTGATGAAGTCAATCTCTCCTCCACTTTGAGCCAGGAGAGATTGACATGCATATCATTAATGTTAGCTCTCTGTGTACATCCAAGGGCCAGCCGTACTGTTCTGTACTGCCAGCTGTGCTGTCCTGTTCTGAGACAACTGCAATTTTCCCAAGTCCCTTTTTGTGGCACCTGACCACACGACTGAACAGTAGTCCAGGTGTGACAAAACTAGGGCATGTAGGACCTGCCTTGTTGATAGTGTTGTTAAGAAGGTAGAAACTAGGGCCTGTAGGACCTGCCTTGTTGATAGTGTT
>NC_056456.1:43923147-43938147 GCF_018296145.1 Oncorhynchus tshawytscha | reverse complement strand
TCAGATGTTATTGGTCCAGACACTTATTTAACAGATGTTATTGGTCCAGACACATATTTATCAGATGTTATTGGTCCAGACACTTATTTAACAGATGTTATTGGTCCATATTTATCAGATGTTATTGGTCCATATTTAACAGATGTTATTGGTCCATATTTAACAGATGTTATTGGTCCATACACATATTTAACAGATGTTATTGGTCCATATTTAACAGATGTTATTGGTCCATACACATATTTAACAGATGTTATTGGTCCATATTTAACAGATGTTATTGGTCCATATTTAACAGATGTTATTGGTCAATATTTATCAGATGTTATTGGTCCATATTTAACCGATGTTATTGGTCCATATTTAACAGATGTTATTGGTCCATATTTATCAGATGTTATTGGTCCATATTTAACCGATGTTATTGGTCCATATTTAACAGATGTTATTGGTCCATATTTAACAGATGTTATTGGTCACAGACACTTATTTAACAGATGTTATTGGTCCATATTTAACAGATGTTATTGGTCCAGACACATATTTATCAGATGTTATTACCGGTGTAACGAAATGCTTGTGTTCCTAGCTCCAACAGTGCAGTAATATCTAACAATTCACACCATGTATGTATACATACATACCTACAGAACCAGTCAAAAGTTTGGACACACCTTCTCATTCAAGTTTTTACATTAAAAAAAAAACTATTTTCTACATTGTTGAATAATAGTGAAGACATTAAAACTATGACATAACACATATGGAATCATGTAGTAACAAAAAAAGTGTTAAACAAATCTAAATATATTTTATTTTTGAGATTCTTTAAAGTAGCCACCATTTGCCTTGATGACAGCTTTGCATACTCTTGGCGTTCTCTCAACCAGCTTCATGAGGTAGTCACCTGGAATGCATTTCAATTAACAGATGTGTCTTGTTAAAAGTTCATTTGTGGAATTTCTTTCCTTCCTAATGTGTTTGAGCCAATCAGGTGTGTTGTGACAAGGTCGGGGGGCATACAGAACATAGACCTATTTGGTAAAAGACCATGTCCATATTATGGCAAGAACAGTTCATATAAGTAAAGAGAAATAACAGTCCATCACTACTTTAAGACATGAAGGTCAGTCAATCCGGAACATTTCAAGAACTGTGAAAGTTTCTTCAAGTGCAGTCGCAAAAACCATCAAGCACTATGATGAAACTGGCTCTCATGAGGACCGCCACAAGAAAGGAAGACACAGTTACCTCAGATTGCACCTCACAGAGTTCAGTAACAGACACATCTCCACATCAATTAGTCGGAGGAGACTGTGTGAATCAGACCTTCATGGTATATATATACATATATAGTGAGGGGATGTATAGACATTATTGACCGTATGTGGATAGAATATGTAGTATATCTGAAGAATATGAATGATAGAATTGTATATATACAGCAATAATTTAATAGGATGGACTTGACTAGAATACAGTATATACATATGAAATTAGTAAAACAGCATGTAAACATTAGTAAAGTGACCAGTGTTCCATTATTAATGTGACCGGTGTTCCATTATTAAAGGGACCGGAGTTCCATTATTAAAGTGACCGGTGTTCCATTATTAAAGGGACCGGAATTCCATTATTAAAGGGACCAGTGTTCCATTATTAAAGGGACCAGTGTTCCATTATTAAAGGGACCAGTGTTCCATTATTAAAGGGACAAGTGTTCCATTATTAAAGGGACCAGTGTTCCATTATTAAAGGGACAAGTGTTCCATTATTAAAGGGACCAGTGTTCCATTATTAAAGGGACCAGCGTTCCATTATTAAAGTGACCAGTGTTCCATTATTAAAGGGACCAGTGTTCCATTATTAAAGTGACCAGTGTTCCACTATTAAAGTGACCAGTGTTCCATTATTAAGGTGACCAGTATTCCATTATTAAAGAGACCAGTGTTCCATTATTAAAGGGACCAGTGTTCCATTATTAAAGTGACCAGTGTACCATGTCTATGTACATAGGGCAGCCCTCCTTCTCTCCCCACCAATCCCCAACCCCCTCCTCTCCAGCTCCCCATCCACCAGCCCCCTCCTCTCCATGTTCCCAGGCCCCTCTCCCTCCCTCCCCACCTGGCCCCAACCCCCTCCTCTCCAGCTCCCCATCCACCAGCCCCCTCCTCCCCATGTTCCCAGGCCCCTCTCCCTCCCCACCTGTCCCCAAGCCCCCTAGTCCCCGAGCTGCCAGAGTCTCTAAAGGATTATGGTCCAAATCCTCAGTCATTGTTCTGTGATGTCACACAGACTGAGCGATGGAGACCAGCTCTACTCTCCTCCCATGATCCTTCACACCACACTGAGACGGAGGCCAGCTGTCCTCCCATGATCCTTCACACCACACTGAGACGGAGGCCAGCTGTCCTCCCATGATCCTTCACACCACACTGCTCAGGGACTTCAGAGACACACCGCTCTTCCAGCTCAGCACGGGAGAGTGTTTGTGTGTGTGTGTGTGGGTGTGTTTGTGTGGGTGTGTGCGTGCGTGCATGTGTGCAAGTGCGTGTGTGTGTGCATCCAACATAAATTAGCTGCACAGTAGTAGACAAGACCAGGAGGCAGCAAATGGATGGATCTGTTTGTTTTTCAAAAGAGAGACAGACAGACGGGCGGACGGACAGAAGGTCTCCCTGCATCACAACGGTCCTGTCTGGTCTCCCTGCATCACAACGGTCCTGTCTGTTCTCCATTAATTACAACGGTCCTGTCTGGTCTCCCTGCATCACAACGGTCCTGTCTGGTCTCCCTGAATTACAACGGTCCTGTCTGGTCTCCCTGCATCACAACGGTCCTGTCTGGTCTCCCTGCATCACAACGGTCCTGTCTGGTCTCCCTGAATTACAACGGTCCTGTCTGGTCTCCCTGCATCACAATGGTCCTGTCTGGTCTCCCTGCATTACAACGGTCCTGTCTTCAAACGGACTTCCTGCATTACAACGGTCCTGTCTGTTCTAACGGTCTCCCTTCCACATCAATGGTCCTGTCTGTCTGACCACAATAGAGTCTTTATGTGGGAGTGGAAATCCTCAAACTTGTCCTCTGCTCCCACAGCATTTACACACACTGACATTAGCATCATTATCCACAGCTCTGGGCTGATCTAGGATCAGGTCTTCATTATCCACAGCTCTGTGCTGATCTAGGATCAGGTCTTCATTATCCACAGCTCAGTGCTGATCTAGGATCAGGTCTTCATTATCCACAGCTCTGTGCTGATCTAGGATCAGGTCTTCATTATCCACAGCTCAGTGCTGATCTAGGATCAGGTCTTCATTATCCACAACTCAGTGCTGATCTAGGATCAGGTCTTCATTATCCACAACTCAGTGCTGATCTAGGATCAGTCTTCATTATCCACAGCTCTGTGCTGATCTAGGATCAGGTCTTCATTATCCACAGATCAGTGCTGATCTAGGATCAGGTCTTCATTATCCACAGCTCTGGGCTGATCTAGGATCAGGTCTATAGATCAACTCCTAGGGATGGTATTGAAGTCTTTAATGTAAGTTACAGAAAGTAACCCACTGTTACCACCTCACTTCCTAGTGGGCCTAAAATAAACAAATAACAGAGGAGACAGTACAATAAAGTATATACATATATATATATATTTTTTAAATTTTTATGTCCGCATACAAATGAACCTGCACTCCCTCATGGGCCTCTGATGACATAACTGGAACTCAGGGGGAACAGAGGGCTTCAGGAGAAAGCTTTTCTCCATGGATAGGATTCTCCCCTGGCTCAACCTTTGAAACAGTCAGTCTTGGCGCGCAAGCCTTTTTTTGTGACGTTGGCATGACAACCCTGGGCTAATCGCGTGGCCGAGGCTGTTGTGTTGTTGTGTTGTCAGTTGGAGTCTTTTGATTGGACAGACTTTGCACACAGCTGCGGTTTGTGCTTTTGTGTTTCAGAGTAATTGGGACCTGTGAAAGCATGAAAGCCTCAAAACCGTTGATACTTTCAACCCCGACACTGCAAACGAGAGAAAACAGAGAGGAGAGAAAAGAGAAAGTCTGAAAACATTGGAAACATAATTTGTGGGGTATTTAAACAGATGGTAAAATGGCATAACGTCTCTGAAACAAATTCAATTAAATCTACTAACTGTAGAATCATCCATGAAATGCAGAACAGGGGGGGAAGCCTCATGCAAAATTCATAGATTGTCAGTTTTAGTTGTTGCTGCTGTCATCATACGGAACAGTAGTGTATCATTTGATTGCAGACATCCATTTTCATCGCCCGAAAGCATTTGTTCTGACAATGTTTATGACGTACCTCAGCTGTTGATCTCCCCGCTTCTGCAATAAAACACAAAACTTTATTCACACTGTAAAAAATAAAATAAAACAGATTGTATGGCAGCTGTGTTGAAGGCATCAGAGAAAAATAACTGAGACTACCTCAACTCAAAACATGTCCAGACAAGACTACCACACAGTAAATATGATTCTGGATGAGATCCTCTACAGTCCATCTAAACCCGAAGCAGAGTGTGCAGTGACTCTTTAGTCCGTCTACACAGCCCTACTACAACACTGGGACCCTATTCCCTATATAGGGCCCTACTACAACACTGGGACCCTATATAGGGCCCTACTACAACACTGGGACCCTATTCCCTATATAGGGCCCTACTACAACACTGGGACCCTATATAGGGCACTACCACAACACTGGGACCCTATATAGGGCACTACTACAACATTGGGACCCTATATAGGGCACTACTACAACACTGGGACCCTATATAGGGCCCTACTACAACACTGGGACTCTATTCCCTATATAGTGCACTACTACAACACTGGCACCCTATATAGGGCACTACTACAACACTGGAACCCAATATAGGGCACTACTACAACACTGGGACCCTATTCCCTATATATAGTGCACTACTACAACACTGGGACCCTATATAGTGCACTACTACAACACTGGGCCCCTATTCCCTATATAGTGCACTACTACAACACTGGGACCCTATTCCCTATATATAGTGCACTACTACAACACTGGGCCCCTATTCCCTATATAGTGCACTACTACAACACTGGGACCCTATTCCCTATATTTTGCACTACTACAACACTGGGACCCTATTCCCTATATAGTGCACTACTACAACACTGGGACCTATTCCCTATATAGTGCACTACTACAACACTGGGACCCTATTCCCTATATAGTGCACTACTACAACACTGGGACCCTATTCCCTATATAGTGCACTACTACAACACTGGGCCCCTATTCCCTATATTTTGCACTACTACAACACTGGGACCCTATTCCCTATATAGTGCACTACTACAACACTGGGACCCTATTCCCTATATAGTGCACTACTACAACACTGGTACCCTATTCCCTATATAGTGCACTACTACAACACTGGGACCCTATTCCCTATATAGTGCACTATTACAACACTGGGACCCTATTCCCTATATAGTGCACTACTTTTGACCTATTTGTACTGGCATCAGGCACCGCTGTCGACTTGCTGTCGTAGTAAATCAAACAATGAATGACTTTTCAACTGAGGAAACATACTTCAGGATTCTAATGTACCTGTCACAGCCATTTTGTTTCCAGAGAGAGTGATTCATAGAGAATATCTAGACGTGGTTTTATTCGACAGCTGAATATCGGTCTCAGTAGTACACTGCTACACATCTGACATTTACCTCTTGTTTATATTTTATGCATTGGTTTATTAAGCAAGTTTCAATGTGTGCGTGCGTGTGTGCGCGTGTGTGTGTGCGCGTGTGTGTGCTTGTGTGTGTGTGCGTGTGCGTGTGTGTGCGTGCGTGCGTTTGTGTGTAGGGTAATATCTTAGCTCATAGCTACTAGTTAGAGATGTCAGCAGAGACTACAGGGCTATACTTCCGTCAGGCTGTAGTCTGTAAATAAGTAATGAGACTGACTTGAGCTGAAATGACAACCGGCTGTGAATAAGTCAAACACTGAAGAAAGATTGTTATTTATCCTGCTGAATAGTTAATACAACCCAGTGTGTTGAGACGAGAAGACGAGGCGCCCAATCCACTGAACAGTTAATAACACCTAGTGAGTTGAGACGAGACGACGAGGGGCCCAATCCACTGTATAGTTAATAACACCTAGTGAGTTGAGACGAGACGACGAGGGGCCCAATCCACTGAACAGTTAATAACACCTAGAGAGTTGAGACGAGACGAGACGACGAGGGGCCCAATCCACTGAACAGTTAATAACACCTAGAGAGTTGAGACGAGACGAGAAGACGAGGCGCCCAATCCACTGAACAGTTAATAACACCTAGTGAGTTGAGACGAGACAACGAGGGGCCCAATCCACTGTATAGTTAATAACACCTAGTGAGTTGAGACGAGACGAGACGACGAGGGCCCAATCCACTGAACAGTTAATAACACCTAGAGAGTTGAGACGAGATGAGACGACGAGGGGCCCAATCCACTGTATAGGTAATAACACCCAGTGTGTTGAGACGAGAAGACGAGGGGCCCAATCCACTGAACAGTTAATAACACCTAGTGAGTTGAGACGAGACGACGAGGGGCCCAATCCACTGTATAGTTAATAACACCTAGTGAGTTGAGACGAGATGAAACGAAGAGGGGCCCAATCCACTGAACAGTTAATAACACCCAGTGTGTTGAGACGAGACGAGAAGACGAGGGGCCCAATCCACTGAACAGTTAATAACACCTAGAGAGTTGAGACGAGATGAGACGACGAGGGGCCCAATCCACTGTATAGGTAATAACACCCAGTGTGTTGAGACGAGAAGACGAGGGGCCCAATCCACTGAACAGTTAATAACACCTAGTGAGTTGAGACGAGACAACGAGGGGCCCAATCCACTGTATAGTTAATAACACCTAGTGAGTTGAGACGAGACGAGACGACGAGGGGCCCAATCCACAAAGTCACAATGTCATGGTATTATAAGTCACAATGTAATTTCTAGGGATCAAATAAATTGAGGAATGTTGTTTGGAAATCAATCGAAAATGGTAATCTATATTTTTCATGATTGTGTAATTTTGGGTGGTTTAATTTTTTCCAGCTTTCTGCTTCTTTTTTAATGTCACTAGCTATCTCTCTGAAGAGGACTAAAGGTCCATGTTGTGTTACTGATTGTCACTAGCTATCTCTCTGAAGAGGACTAGATGTCCATATTGTGTTACTGATTGTCACTAGCTATCTCTCTGAAGAGGACTAGAGGTCCATGTTGTGTTACTGATAAATATAGTGTGTAAATTACATTTCAATGAACTCTGCAGTTTGGGGATGGAGGTTGGAAGGACTGAAAACAGGCATGTCAAATGGTTTCAACCAAGGTTATTACCGTTTTGCTTGTTTATTTTAGTTTGTCCATTTTTAGTTTTAATCTCTCTATATACAGTATATCATAGGAAACTGTTTCTATACATATATATCATAGTAACAACTGTTTCTCTATATTTATATCATAGTAAAAGTTTTAGTGAATTGGAAATAATTGACAACAAAATGTCAGTTCAAGATATCACCACCCTCATAATCAAATCAAATCCAATTTTATTTGTCACATGCTTGGTGAACAACAGGTGTTGACTAACAGTGAAATGTGCCCTTCCCAACCACGCAGAGAGAAAGTAAGAGACAATAATAGAAAGATAATGAAATCAGTAATAAATACAGAACGAGTAACTTCACGTTTAACGTAGAGATTCAAAACAATCGTGGATTTTGGGCAATGCGTCCTTTTAAAGGTTCTTTACGTCGACATAATGCATATTTTACCGTGAATGTGGTTCGTAAATGCCTTTGAGACGTGCATTACGATTGGATTACATCTGTACTCATGTACAATCAAACGAGTCCCTGCATACCTTGGTATTGAAAAACAAAAGAACATAACAATGAGCTTTTTAAGAAATTAAGATTTAAATGTTGGTGTTTTTTTAACAGAAACAAATACAGGTCTCTCTGTAGTCAGCAGGAAGCATATTGTGAAACATTTCTACCTGTTGTTGATTATGATGATACTAATTATCAAAGTGCAGCTGTCTCTACTGTTAAAACCCCTGGATGACATTTTATCATAACGCCTTTCATTTTATCACAGGATACAGTTTTATTACTCATCGCTGTATTGTTTACCGAAAGGTTGGTCCTCTTTAGGTCACATCATTACCTTCTTGTTTCCAAAGCCCTGCTCCAAAAGCTTCTTTTACCTAACTTCACTGTTCAGATTTAAAATGTAAAGTTATCAACCCGTTCACAGGGTTGGTTACCTCTAGAGACCCCATTGGATGGCTACAGAGTTACCTCTAGAGACCCCATTGGATGGCTACAGAGTTACCTCTAGAGACCCCATTGGATGGCTACAGAGTTACCTCTAGAGACCCCATTGGATGGCTACAGAGTTACCTCTAGAGACCCCATTGGATGGCTACAGAGTTACCTCTAGAAACCCCATTGGATGGCTACAGAGTTACCTCTAGAGACCCCATTGGGTGCCTACAGAGTTACCTCTAGAGACCCCATTGGATGGCTACAGAGTTAACTCTAGAGACCCCATTGGATGGCTACAGAGTTACCTCTAGAGACCCCATTGGGTGCCTACAGATTTAACTCTAGAGACCCCATTGGATGGCTACAGAGTTACCTCTAGAGACTCCATTGGATGGCTACAGAGTTACCTCTAGAGACCCCATTGGATGGCTAGTTACAGAGTTGGGTGGCCTCTAGAGACCCCATTGGGTGCCAGAGTTACAGAGACCCCATTAACTTAACTCTAGAGACCCCATTGGATGGCTACAGAGTTACCTCTAGAGACCCCATTGGGTGCCTACAGAGTTAACTCTAGAGACCCCATTGGATGGCTACAGAGTTAACTCTAGAGACCCCATTGGGTGGCTACAGAGTTACCTCTAGAGACCCCATTGGGTGCCTACAGAGTTACCTCTAGAGACCCCATTGGGTGGCTACAGAGTTAACTCTAGAGACCCCATTGGATGGCTACAGAGTTACCTCTAGAGACCCCATTGGGTGCCTACAGAGTTAACTCTAGAGACCCCATTGGATGTCTAGAGAGTTAACTCTAGAGACCCCATTGGGTGGCTACAGAGTTACCTCTAGAGACCCCATTGGATGGCTACAGAGTTACCTCTAGAGACCCCATTGGGTGCCTACAGAGTTAACTCTAGAGACCCCATTGGGTGCCTACAGAGTTACCTCTAGAGACCCCATTGGGTGCCTACAGAGTTAACTTTAGAGACCCCATTGGATGGCTACAGAGTTACCTCTAGAGACCCCATTGGATGGCTACAGAGTTACCTCTAGAGACCCCATTGGGTGCCTACAGAGTTAACTCTAGAGACCCCATTGGGTGCCTACAGAGTTACCTCTAGAGACCCCATTGGGTGCCTACAGAGTTACCTCTAGAGACCCCATTGGGTGGCTACAGAGTTACCTCTAGAGACCCCATTGGGTGGCTACAGAGTTACCTCTAGAGACCCCATTGGGTGCCTACAGAGTTAACTCTAGAGACCCCATTGGATGGCTACAGAGTTACCTCTAGAGACCCCATTGGGTGGCTACAGAGTTAACTCTAGAGACCCCATTGGGTGGCTACAGAGTTAACTCTAGAGACCCCATTGGGTGCCTACAGAGTTAACTCTAGAGACCCCATTGGGTGGCTACAGAGTTAACCTAGAGACCCCATTGGATGGCTAGAGTTACCTAGAGACCCCATTGGGTGGCTACAGAGTTAACTCTAGAGACCCCATTGGGTGCCTACAGAGTTAACTCTAGAGACCCCATTGGGTGCCTACAGAGTTAACTCTAGAGACCCCATTGGGTGGCTACAGAGTTAGATAAGTCAACCTTCAGTAGTCTTGCTCCACATGTCTGGAATAATCTCCAATATAAATGTAGAATAGATGCGTTAGTGTCCCTTGGGCAGTTCAGGCAGCAGACAAGAGGATTTCTATAATCAACATTGTGTTTGTTTTAGTTTTGTGTATATTGTGTATATTGTGTACATTTATGTTATGTGTGTCGTAAAAGAGACACTGGTCTCAACGGTGACTCCCTGGGGCTCCCTTGTAAAAGAGACACTGGTCTCAACGGTGACTCCCTGGGGCTCCCTCGTAAAAGAGACACTGGTCTCAACGGTGACTCCCTGGGGCTCCCTCGTAAAAGAGACACTGGTCTCAACGGTGACTCCCTGGGGCTCCCTCGTAAAAGAGACACTGGTCTCAACGGTGACTCCCTGGGGCTCCCTCGTAAAAGAGACACTGGTCTCAACGGTGACTCCCTGGGGCTCCCGGTGACTCCCTAAAAGAGACACTGGTCTCAACGGTGACTCCCTGGGGCTCCCTCCCTCGTAAAAGAGACACTGGTCTCAACGGTGACTCCCTGGGGCTCCCTCGTAAAAGAGACACTGGTCTCAACGGTGACTCCCTGGGGCTCCCTCGTAAAAGAGACACTGGTCTCAACGGTGACTCCCTGGGGCTCCCTCGTAAAAGAGACACTGGTCTCAACGGTGACTCCCTGGGGCTCCCTCGTAAAAGAGACACTGGTCTCAACGGTGACTCCCTGGGGCTCCCTCGTAAAAGAGACACTGGTCTCAACGGTGACTCCCTGGGGCTCCCTCGTAAAAGAGACACTGGTCTCAACGGTGACTCCCTGGGGCTCCCTCGTAAAAGAGACACTGGTCTCAACGGTGACTCCTGGGGCTCCCTCGTAAAAGAGACACTGGTCTCAACGGTGACTCCCTGGGGCTCCCTCGTAAAAGAGACACTGGTCTCAACGGTGACTCCCTGGGGCTCCCTCGTAAAAGAGACACTGGTCTCAACGGTGACTCCCTGGGGCTCCCTCGTAAAAGAGACACTGGTCTCAACGGTGACTCCCTGGGGCTCCCTCGTAAAAGAGACACTGGTCTCAACGGTGACTCCCTGGGGCTCCCTCGTAAAAGAGACACTGGTCTCAACGGTGACTCCCTGGGGCTCCCTCGTAAAAGAGACACTGGTCTCAACGGTGACTCCCTGGGGCTCCCTCGTAAAAGAGACACTGGTCTCAACGGTGACTCCCTGGGGCTCCGGTGACTCGTAAAAGAGACACTGGTCTCAACGGTGACTCCCTGGGGCTCCCTCGTAAAAGAGACACTGGTCTCAACGGTGACTCCCTGGGGCACTGGTCTCAACGGTGACTCCCTGGGGCTCCTCGTAAAGAGACACTGGTCTCAACGGTGACTCCCTGGGGCTCCTCGTAAAAGAGACACTGGTCTCAACGGTGACTCCCTGGGGCTCCCTCGTAAAAGAGACACTGGTCTCAACGGTGACTCCCTGGGGCTCCCTCGTAAAAGAGACACTGGTCTCAACGGTGACTCCCTGGGGCTCCCTCGTAAAAGAGACACTGGTCTCAACGGTGACTCCCTGGGGCTCCCTCGTAAAAGAGACACTGGTCTCAACGGTGACTCCCTGGGGCTCCCTCGTAAATCCTAGCCTTAGTTTAGTTTTTATATCTAAGCTGGGTGATCTAGCACAATGACCGCAGCAGCTTGTATGTACATATGCACTAAAGTGTGTTTTCCAAAGGCATGCAGATATGCTTGCATTCCAAATTGTCCCCTATTCTCTACGTAGTGCACTACTTTAGACCATGGCCGACTCTAAAAAATGTATTTTTAAATGCTGTGTTTGAATAACTAAATTTGGGTTCTTTGGTAACCCAGTGCTGGGTACAATATTGGACAGAATACACGCTGGGTTATTTTGACGCAGCCATGTGGGTTGCATGAATAAACACAACATCTTGGGGTTTTGGGATTACCCAAAACATGGGTTAATTTAATCATCAATTGGGTATACTGGGATGATCTAGCTGCTGGGTCTTTTTGAATGTTATCCTTCGGGTTATTTTCAGGAAGCGTGGCTTATTAGGGGCTTGGCTTTCAGTTAGATCTTATTGGCCACCCGTGATAGTAAATGTCAGTCCGGTGTATCGTGTTAAAGAGATTCTCCGGGTCATTTTGCATTTTATCCAGTAGTTCTGAATAGTAGCGTTCAAGAGCCAAAAGTGGTCCCTGAAAAATCTCTCCCTGAGAGAGGAGAGAGAGAAGTATTGTTAGTGAGTATTATTATTACTTCACATATTATTACTTCACATATGTGCACCATGACACTGCCCTCTCCCTCCCTTTGCTGTGTGTGCATCTTGCTAGCTAGGCTCTGAAGATCAATAGCTAGAACTCAAATTGCTAGGGGTCTGGCCGACGTGGGGGGGAACATTTTGGGAAAATGGCACAGCAGAGCTTCCCCCCAAAAAACAGTCACTTTCAAACTAGGGATTTTGTGGCTAATTGAGGTAAGACAGTAAGTCTGCTCCAAGAATATGCATGTATGAACTACACATTGACACATCCAGCCCGGAACATGTCTCTAAGTTTACACACTGCAAATTAAATGGTTCCTTTTGTTGTATTTTACACATTCTTCTAGAATATGAAGATTATTCATTACATAGTATAATAAGGTGATATCTATTCTAGCAATTGGATTTGCATAGGCTTTTAGGGAACTTGTACATTTCTGTAAACCTCATTGAAATCCATGTTCAACTTTTACATGTGATAACTATACAACAGAACAGATGAACAGTAACAACATTTACTCACACGGGTGGCTAAAAATAACTATCCGAATGCCACGCCGTAGTAACCTACGCCCCCAGTCTTCGGATCTGACCCGCAGGGTCAAAGCTCAATAACCCAGCACCAAATAACCCAACATCAACAACCCAACCTTGCTCTTTAAAGAAAATATGTAATAATTAAACCATGTTTTTTGAACGTGGGTGTAGGGGGCCATTCAACAACTGCCTCCCCACATATGCAGAAAAGTTATTCAGTTGCTATTTTCCCTGTTTCCTCCTACACGTTTACCGAGTTGAACATTCACTTCAACTTATAGAAATAAAAACATACATACATTTAGCATCGTAAATGACATCATGAAACAGTAGTGTTTGTTTAGTTTGTTTCTTCTACCAGTACAACTGAGTAGTCTGACTTCAAGCTTTGAAAGGAACAAACAGTAACATAAAGTATGGTCAACTTAATAAGAAAAAAGTTTTACCCGAGAATTTACACAAACACAGAATATAACAAATGATATGTAATGCAAAATAAACTAAAGGTAAACAGACAGAACTTTTGTAAAACCATGTTGGTACCAGTATTATAATAACGGTTTTAATGTTTTCTTTCAACACCTCAAAAAGTTTCCATTATAAGACTAACATACATATACACATATATCAGCTGGAACTACGAGTAAATCAAGTACAGGCACCTCTGATGACAATGTTTTTGATGTCATGGTTACAGTACATTCCAGGTCATTTTCATTCCAGAGTTCTAAGTTCCAGTTCTTTTTCTTCCTGGTTGGTCAGCTGGTGCTACAGGGTCTCAGCCCCCGATTTACAACTCCTTCCTACGAAAGAAGGGGGGGGGGTCTGAGGTACCCAGTCTGGACAGGCTCAGGGAGGAGGAGGTGAGGGTGGAGAGGAGTAGGGAGGGGAAGAGGAGGAGAGGAGGAAGAGAGTTGAGCAAGTTAAGGGAGTTAAGGAGGACAGGGTAATGGGCAACGATTCTATCATGCAGAAGACGATGGTTCCAGTCTTGTTCCTGTTCCTGGTCCAGTCTCGTCCAGCTCCAGCATACAGGTGGCTTCAATCTTACTGGTCCCAGTCAACATGGGGAAGGTGAACCTCCGCCCTGTGACATCGTGCCAGCCTCGGGGGGAGGAGGAGGGAGAACGGACTGCCCAGCGGGAGGGGGGGCGGCGGTTGGCTGGCCTCGCCGGACGCAGGAAACACGACTCCAGGGGTGGAGCCACCGGGGAACGAGGGAGGTCCTTCAGGAGAGGAGGAAGTAGATGTTAGCAAGAGAGGGGGAGACAAAATAGTTTCCTATATTTCAATATTCAATGTTTTTTTTAAATGATTTAAATAATTTAATAAAGAAGAAAACAATGACCAGAGTATAGGTCTACCAGGAGGTGAAACACCAGGTGAAGGAACTACAGTGGGATGAAACAGATGGAGGAACTACAGTGTGATGAAACAGGTGGATGAACTACAGTGTGATGAAACAGGTGGATGAACTACAGTGTGATGAAACAGGTGGATGAACTACAGTGGGATGAAACAGATGGAGGAACTACAGTGGGATGAAACAGATGGAGGAACTACAGTGGGATGAACTACAGTGTGATGAAACAGGTGGATGAACTACAGTGGGATGAAACAGGTGGAGGAACTACAGTGGGATGAAACAGGTGGAGGAACTACAGTGGGATGAAACAGGTGGATGAACTACAGTGGGATGAAACAGATGGATGAACTACAGTGGGATGAACTACAGTGTGATGAAACAGGTGGATGAACTACAGTGGGATGAACTACAGTGTGATGAAACAGGTGGATGAACTACAGTGTGATGAACTACAGTGTGATGAAACAGGTGGAGGAACTACAGTGGGATGAACTACAGTGGGATGAAACAGGTGGAGGAACTACAGTGGGATGAAACAGGTGGATGAACTACAGTGGGATGAAACAGGTGGAGGAACTACAGTGGGATGAAACAGGTGGATGAACTACAGTGGGATGAAACAGATGGAGGAACTACAGTGGGATGAAACAGGTGGAGGAACTACAGTGGGATGGGATGAAACAGGTGGATGAACTACAGTGGGATGAAACAGGTGGAGGAACTGGATGAACTACAGTGGGATGAAACAGTGTTGTGAAACAGGTGGAGGAACTACAGTGGGATGAAACAGATGGAGGAACTACAGTGGGATGAAACAGATGGAGGAACTACAGTGTGATGAAACAGGTGGAGGAACTACAGTGGGATGAAACAGGTGGAGGAACTACAGT